>NC_135406.1:9074802-9164802 GCF_051989625.1 Stigmatopora argus
TACACACATACACACATACACACATACACACATACACACACATACACACATACACACACATACACACACATAAACACACACATACACACACATAAACACACACATACACAAACACATACACACACATACACAAATACACACACATACACACACACTTACACATACACACATTCACACACATATACACACATACAGACACACACACATACACACATACACACTCACATACACACACACACACCTACGCACACAAATACACACACATACACACACACATACACACACATACACACATACAGACACACACACATACACACATACACACATTCACACATACACACATACACACATACACACATACACACATACACACACATACACACACATACACACATACACACACACATACACACATACACACATACACACATATACACATATACACACACATACACACATACACACATACACACACATACACATATACACACATACACACACACATACACACATACACACATACATACACATACACATATACACATATACACACATACACACATACACACATACACACACATACACATATATACACACATACACACACACACATACACACACACATACACACACATACACACACATACACGCACATACACGCACATACACATACATACACACATACACACATACACACACACATACACACATACACACATACACACACATACACACACATACACGCATATACACACACATACACACACATACACACACATACACACACATACACACACATACACACACATACACACATACACACATACACACACATACACACACATACACACACACATAGACACATACACACATACACACACACATACACACACATACACACACATACACACACATACACACACATTAACACACATACACACATACACACATACACACATATACACACACATACGTACACACATATACACACATACATACACACATTCATACACACATACTCCCACATACACATACAAATATACACATACCTATATACATACACACACATACACACACATACACACACATACACACACATACACACTCATACACACACATACACACACATACACACACATACACACATACACACACATACACACACACACATGCACACACACACATACACACACAGACACACAGACACACATAAACACACACATACACACACAAATACACACAGACACACACATACACATATGCACACACATACACACACATACACACATACACACACATACACACATACACAGACATACACACACATTCAGTTACACAAACAAATACAGACACATACACACATACACACACACATTCACACACATACACATACACACATACACACATTCACATATTGAACAAAGGTCATGTGACATAGGTACAAACTTTAGGCGGGAAAATGTGAACAAAGAAATGGGTGTGTCATGGTAGATGATGCGCCCCCAACTCATAGGTGTCACGGACGGAAATTTCCGCTAGCCCATGCAAAATTCTATTCTAGTGACTACTCTAAATAAACCTATTGACTAGTAAAAAGCATAAGAATACATTTTATACTCCACATTTCCCCCCTGTAGTTACTTTGAAATAATTTTCTTCAAACACATCAATTGTGTTGGATCATCTTATCAGTACACTGATAGGTACCCTCTCGCATTTTCTCCTTGCCCGCCTTAGCGATATACGATCTCTTGTTTGCTCCCAGGATTCCGCCCTGCCCCACGGACCACGGACAACGACTTCGCCTTCGACCCTGTACCCTCGGCCCTGGACTTCGCGACGGACTTCACGGCTACCGACCTTCCTGCTACGACTAACGACCCGCCTCCGCTATCCCCTCTTGTGCTTGCCCGTCTCTCGGACGATTCTAATAAAGATTCGAAAGAACCAGACTCGCTCCCCTCGCCTGCTTTGGGGTCTTCCACCCCCGATCGTAACAATGTGTTTATCACCATTGGTTTGTTCATTTATTGTTGTTTGAATAGGAAACTATGTTCATTGGAGAAAAGCCGACATTAAACAACATTCATTAATCAGCATTACATAGGAAATAGACCGAATTATTGCTTCCCTAAATCATTGTTTTACTGGTCAGTCAGCACCATGGACAGAGGTCACATCTGTTCAAACTGGACAGATGACCTCCGAAGCCCTGATGCTCAAGAGACTTCACTACAAAAGTTGCCAAGGTGCTATTGTGCAATGTGCGTTCTCTGCAAACAATAAAGCAGTAGGTTAGGTTCGTCCGATCCCAGCAATTCACACAAGAGCTTTTTTCCAACAACAAGAAAATGCAACCATTCCCTTTCTTCAGAAACTCAGAGTCAATCAATTAGCGTCGGAACTAAGAAAACACCCGGGCTTATTTCCTTATTTTGTTTGCGGAAAAATGTCTACAGAAATGTTTTGTGTGCAGTGTGCCTGTCCCTTTTAAGTCACATCAACATTGCAAACGTGTCAGGGCAAAAAATAGCGCATTTCGCTAAGTATGCTTTAAAGTTTACTTAATTCTCTGATCAAAGGAGGAGCAAGTGAACGCAGCATTTACGAGAGGCTTTGTTATCAACATTAGACGGCTATATTTAGATTTACAGAGCCCTGTGTGCCAATGTCTTCCTGACACGTTTGCAATGTTGATGTGACTTAAAAGGGACAGGCACACTGCACACAGCGATCGAATCCGGCGACAAATTGTCCGTCGACCAAATGTCCATTCGACGAAACGTCCGTTCAACGAACCGTCCGTCGACCAAACGTCCGTTCGACGAAACGTTCGGGGACGAAGTGTCCGTCTGGCAATTGCCCGCGCTTTGGCCTTAAGTTTATCTACAAATTTGTTTTTTTTCCCTCAGTGCTCCCATAATCCCCATTTCGCTGAGCAGGTTATTTGTTAATAATAGTTTCAAATTTGGACTTTTCTGCTCCATCTTCATTAAAATTTAATTTGATAATTCATAATTTCTCACTGCTATCCCTGAAAAGGGCTTACTGGCGATTTTATAAATCGATTCCAAATTCCCAAATCTTTACCACCTTGATATCTAATCGATTCATAATATCTCGGTAGCCAGCCAATCGAAAATATGACATGATTCCAAATTCTCAAATCTTCCACCTCGGTTTCTGATCTCAACTCTCAGGGGAGGGGTGTAGTTCAACACATTTTGGCTTCTATTTGTTTAATCTAACTAAGGTGAACTCAGGGGCAAAACATTTACTTCGTTGCAAGCAAACATATAATAATATGAAGCTAAGTTTAATAGTAAAGCCAAGCATATTCTTCATTGCAAGCTAATATATAACAATAATATGAAATAACCCTGACACTCTCATTTCTAAAATTGGAAAACTCATTCAAGCTGATGCCGAGGAGAAAAATGTCAGGCATAAGTGTCATTTTATTGGTGACTCTTGTGTAATATATATATATATATATATATATATATATATATATATATATATATATATATATATATATATATATATATATATATATATATATATTTGTTTTTTTTCAGGTGGAGGAAATTCAAGCAGAGCTAATGTGACATGCTAAAGTGTTTAAGTTATTAATGATTGCATATTGGGGATGTACAACGAGTTTGGATTGGATGTGTTTATTGGTGTTCGATTGTTGATACCTTGATCCAAATGGCAAGTGTGTGGCATGTTAAAGAGTATCGGTATTCGATTATTGATGTCTTGGAGCACATAACAGTAAAGTTGGATTGAAGAAACAACAACGTATCACTGTTGTGATTATTTCTCCCTGTGTTTCAAGGTATGGTGTTTGCTGTAGAGGCCGGTTGAGTTTGTGGTTTGCAATATACACTGTTGAATTGCGAGCGTGAATGTGCGAGTCTCGGGTCACGCACATGGAATAGCATTTAGCACGCTACCTTCGGCCGCCATTACCGTTACCATTATCTGTGGAGTGTCTATGACTCTGTGGAGTGTCTATGACGGTCGTAGCAGGAAGTTATGTTAATGATATTTCATTGTTTGCCCTGTTGAATAGTTGAGAAGTTGTAAAAAGAAAAGATAACGCAAGTTATGACCGTATATTGAACGAGTGTAATTGTACATTATGTTTAGGGTTCTAAAGTGTTACTTATATATATATATATATATATATATATATATATATATATATATATATATATATATATATATATATATATATAGACGCTCCCCTACTTACGAACATTCAAATTACGAACAACGGTACATACGAACATGTCTGCAAATTGCGTTTGAGTCGAAAAATGTTCGGAAGTCCAATTTTGTATTTTTTTCCGAGTAGTGCTTCTTTCAGCCGCTAATACGCCTGGCGCTGTGAGGGCTCAGCTCACCCAGTATCTACCTTCTTCGTTGCAATGCGGAAGTGCGTGAACGTATCTCCAGTGGGCAAAGAACCTTTTTCATTTGTATCATTAAATATCTCGTGCATCCATAATTGAATATGGTTGGTAAAAAGCGAAATGCTTCTATTGAGGGAGTTGCAAGGAAGAGGCAAGCCATTTCATTTGAAACGAGTGGCAATAATAATGAAGCTTGATGCACGTGAGAGTGGTGAGCGTTTCACGGGCATTGAATCGTTCGACCGTCAGTACCATTTATAAACAGAAAGATCGAGCAGCAGGACCCAAATATTGAACGTTGCACAAAGTTTGCAAATCAATTGAATGATGCCATACAGTGCTACCGCATCATTTATGATGGAAAAAAAAGAAGAAAACTGTGCAATCGTCGTTAGATCGCTTCTTTCGGCCAGTTTCTAATACATAAATCTCTCTCTCTCTCTCTCTATACAGTACTGTACATATTCTCTCCATTTTATTAAATGTTTTTTCAGTACAAACCAATGTGTGTTACTTATACAAGCCTTAAACATACAAATGCACTTATATAAACCTTCAATATACTAATATAGGCCTTAAACATAAATTATAAAACAAAATATAGCACTGAATCAACTTAGAAACAAATTCAACTTATGAACAATCGCTCGGAACTTAACTCGTTCGTAAGTAGGGGAGCGTCTGTGTATGTATATATATATATATATATATATATATATATATATATATATATATATATATATATATATATACAAACACTGGAGCTTTTCAGATATCAGAACTTGGCCCACAATTGAAACATTATTTAGGAATATGGCCATATTTTACTCACCAAAAATCATTTTTACACAATATCTATCCTCCTTTCTTTCTTCCTTCTTTCCTATCGCCATCGAAGCTAATGATGAAAGTCGAGCTTGTCCTGTCATATTTCTGGCATAGTCCGTTTTGAAAATGGCTTTAAATCAAAACAACAATATACTATTTGCTTGTGGAGCTAAGTTAGTACACTGAAAGTGCCGTACACACTATATTCCCGTCTGTAACAGGCTTCTAGCTTCGGAGTTGACTGCCCTTTCTTAATGATGTCAATTTTTTCTGGAAAAGTCCGTCTGGAAAATAGCTTTATGAGAGAAATCTGCAACAGAATTCATTTGTTTTTGCCACTGTCGGCCATGTGGGTGGAGTTTGCGATCTCTGGCTGCTTTGGCCCGCCTACTAGCCAATCATAGTTTGTGAAAGCAATGACGTCCCAGCCAGCAAAATGCTAACGCCTATGAAAAATCATTGTGGGGTTGCCAACTCGAAATCTGATTGGTTAAAAGCAACAGTCTAGATTAATGCAGCAGAGCCCGCAAGAACTGATTGTGAAGGCTTTGAGGCAGATCTGATCTGGCAACAAATAATGGCTAAAATGTGATTGGTTAAATGCTTCAATATGAAAACACACATCTGGAAGCAGTGCAAACAGGGGGAAAAGCAATGAAAGGAAGCTAACAGACCATTTGGAATAATAAGTATTGATGGACAAAATATAATATGATTCAGATATTTCTTAGGCCAGCAGAGAAGGCCTTGAAGGCCCTGACGGCCCGCCACTGATATATATATATATATATATATATATATATATATACACACACACACATACGTACACCAGTGGCGGTCGGTGCATTTTCTCGTAGCGCCTTCAACGTATCAATCCAACCCTGAAAAACTATTTTATGGCTATAAAACTTCTACTGCAGCTAGACCTGCGACACATAAAAAATAATCAATAAATCAATGCACAAAAATAGGCTAAAATCCACTTCCTAGCAGCATTTCATGATTAAATACAAATACTGGAGCTTTTCACACATTAAAACCTGGCCAGGGGGGGCGATTTTCCCGGGAAAAGACAGCGATGAACGTCAATGGCGTACGGGCAAACATTGCCCAGAAATGGGGTCAAATCCAGCCTAAAACAGCATTTATTGATTAAATACAAATACTGGAGCTTTTTAGACATCAGAACCGGGCCCAGAGTATCATTTCCCCGGTAAAAAGACAGCGATGAACATCGATACGTCCATACGTCAAATGACCAAAAATGCACTAAAAATAGGTAAAATCCACTTCCTAGCAGCATTTATTGACTGAATACAAATACTGGAGCTTTTGAGACATTACAACCAGGCCAGGGGGTGATTTCCTCGGGAAAAGACAGCGATGGACGTCAATGGCGAAACAGCAAAAATTAAACTGGTGTAAAATCCACATCCTAGCAGCATTTAGTGATTAAATACAAACACTGGAGCTTAAATACAAACACTGGAGCTTTTCAGATATCAGAACCTGGCCCACAATTGAAATATTATTTAGGAATATAGCCATATAATACTCACCAAAAATTCTTTTTAACTGTACACAATATCCATCCTCCTTTCTTTCTTCCTTCTTTTCTATCGCCATCGAAGCTAATGATGAAAGTCGAGCCTGTCCTGTCATTTTTCCGGCATAGTCCGTTTTGAAAATGGCTTTAAATCAACACAACAATATACTATTTGCTTGTGCAGCAAAGTTAGCGCACTGAAAGTGCCGCACACACCATTTTCCCGGCTGTAACAGGCTTACTAGCTTCGGAGTTGACCGCCCTTTCTTAATGATATCCATTTTTTTCTGGAAAAGTCCGTCTGGAAAATAGCTTTGTGAACAAATCTGCAACAGAATCCATTTGTTTTTGCTTCTGTCGGCAATTGTGGGTGGAGTTTGCGATCTCTCACTGCCTCGGGTACTGCTTTGGCCCGCCTACTAGCCAATCATAGTTGGTGAAAGCAACAGTCTTGTTTAATGCAGCAGACCCCGCAGAACTAATTCTGAAGGCTTTGAGGCAGATCTGATCTGGCAACAAATAATGGCTGAAATGTGATTGGTTAAATGCTTCAATATGAAAACACACATCTGGAAGCAGTGCAACCAGGGGGAAAAGCAATGAAAGGAAGCTAACAGACCATTTGGAATAATAAGTATTGATGGACAAAATATAATATGATTCAGATATTTCTTAGGCCAGCAGAGAAGGCCCTGACGGCCCGCCACTGACGTACACATATACCTACGTACACTTATATACATACATACACATTTATACATACGTACACATATATACATACATACATACACATATATACATACGTACACATATATACATACTGTGAAATATGAACTGTATTCTTTTATTTAATCATGCACCCTTCTGCACTCTTATGAATTTAGTCACTAGAATAGAATTTTTACTGACACCTACAGGTCAAGGCCTGTCATCACTTTGTATATACACACCCCTTTTTCTGGTCCCGCCTCCGCCTAAACTTCTATTAAATACTATAACCGACCAACTGGACGGCGTATCTGGATGGGAGGCCTCGAGGTGGTCGCTTGGCTCTGTCGAGCGCTGACCCCTTCTTAGGAAGGGTGGGGGCTAGCCAAGGGGGCTAGCCAAGAACAAAGGAAGCGGACCGAGCGGCGACCATTTTGAGAGCCATCGAGATGGGGCCTCCTGTGCAGATAACCTCCATTCGGCCGGGAGCTAAAAACTACCACGTGTTTTGCTGTTTCCTCTGTATGAAGATGATTGTCGAGGCAATCCAGCTTTGACATTTTGGTGCCTGAAACCCGAGATTCTTCTCTGCTTTCCGGCCACGGCAGATCGACAGAAGGATGGATGGCTTGACGTCGGCTACTCCAGCCTTGAGAGAGGGCGATCTGGCCTGCTGGCCCGGGAACAGATTACGAATTATCCTTATATCGTACAGAGGAGGCACCAAAAAATGGTAAGGGACTTTTTAAAATTAATTTGTAGAATCTAACCCACCAAGTCCCAAAAAGAAAAGTTGCGTATACTCTTCTCTGTGTGTCGGAGATTCTTCTTTCTGTGTGTCGGAAAGACATTTTTCTGTGTGTCGGAATAATGTTTAAATAGTATACAGCACGATAAAAGGCTGTGTGTCGGCCAATCTGCCTGGAAAGCAGACAAAATGGGAGGTAGCGCCTCCCCGCGAAGGGACTTCGAGGGTTGTGTTAAAAATATAGAAGAAATATATTGTCATACAGTGCCAAGATAATGAAAGAGCTCGATATAAAGAAAAAAAAAAAAAAGAAATAGAATAAAACTATAAACGCATGCAAGTAACCTTCATATGAATAGATATATATATAAGTACGCTATGACGCGTTCATAAACGATATAAGTATGATTGCCGCGAAAAATAGGAGTTTAATCGGCGAAAAAAGAATATTTAGACGGATAAAAATAAGTATTTAAGAGAGGGTGAATTGGAACAGGATGGTGGGGGGGGGTTGAAAAGCAGACCACATGTGAGAGGAAAAATGGCCGAGCCCACAGACAAAGAGAAAAAATGGCGGCGAGCCAACTGAAGTTAAAACTGCCTTTCTTCCCCAGCGTTCCACTAACCCAGGAAGATATATATATATATTAGGCCTGTTCAGAAACAGTGCCCCCCTTGCTCAGCCCACTCCTCGTGCCAGGCTCCACTCGCAGGGGCCGGGAGCACGAAGGGGGGGATTGGGGGACTGGAATGCAAGAAATCTCAGGTTACATCTCACATTCCACACGATGAGCAAGGAGGAGCAGTGATGAAGAGACATGAGCAGAGAGAGTAATAGAAAGAAAATAAGACAGAAAATTGACAATATAACATATTAGTGACAAATTATGGGTCCTCTAATAAACACTGAAATTTATCATTAGGAAATGATTAAGAAATTGCTAAGTAGAAGGTTAGTTTCTCTAAATTTTAATTGTGGTAAGAGTGAGCTACAAAAAATGGCTCTTATATTAAATAAGCATAGTGCTTGGAGCAGAACAGCAATTCAACAAGTGCAATTTAGCTATCTTAGCAAATAGAGAGGGATTTGCGATTTAGACTTAAGGATTAGGAATCATCCAAATTATTAATGATATCAAACATGAAGACAATGCAGAAATGGCATTGATCCAAATTATTAGGTAAAATGTAGCTGGCAAGTTTAGATAAAATAATTAATTTAGGATAGGCATAATTTCGCTGAGATGCAATAAACATCATGACTTGTCACCAGTGCACGGGTGGCAATTCATTGTTTTGCCCATCAACAGGTGGAATATGCTTTAGCGTGGTTCATATTAATGACTATTAGAATATTAATTGCATTAGCATCAAACAGTTGATGTCAACCAAACAACATTAACCTATTTCTTTTGAGAATGATTAGGCTCATGACACAGCGAAAGGTGGTTAGCTGCCAAGAAGCCCCAGGACTGGGGATGGCGCTCTTCACCAGTGATAAAAAAAAAGGAAAAATTTGCAGACCACGGATGTCTGAAAATGAGTGAGCGTGAATGATTGTTTGTTTGTCTTTTTGTGTTTTTGATTGGCCGACCACCGAGATATGATCAATCGGTTAGGTATCAAGGTGGAAAATGATTTAGCAAATTGGAATCGATTTCAGAATTTGCCAATAAGCCGTTTCACGGATGGCAACGCCAAATTATGGAAAAATATGTCGTCCAAGGAAATTTTTAATGAAAAAGCAGCAGTACTCCAAATGTGAAATTTGAAGTGGAGAAACAAATCTGCTATGCAAAATTTGGGAGCACTGGGAAAAAACAGACAGTGCTTGATACGAAATTCCAAAGTACTATTGATTTATTGTGATAATGGCATCCAAATTGTGTTAACAGAATAATTGACTGAATTGAAAAAAAAGGTTCCATATTTCGTTATGAAGTCATTGCGCCTACATAACGAGGTCAACCGGACAACAAAATATGGACATCCTATTAAGTAGACCATACCAAACGCCATTATTCACTACACGATTGGAACTAGAGGATGAGGCTAATCTGGCTATCTGCATAAAAGAAAAAACTTTAAAGGAACACACTGAATTTGGGTTAGCAGGAGGAGACTGTGATTCCCAACAGAAAACAGACTGGACCAACGGCGGTCCCGGGAGCCTGGGTGCTCAACACACGTGTTCCTGACCAACCAACAAACATGAAGATAGCGGGATCCATTTTGTGCTCTTTAGGAAGATTCTCTCAGTTGAAACGTATGAAGGAGACAGGTAAGATAAACTTTTGACGTAATCAGACGAAATGGCAAGCACTCAAATATTGATTGGAAAGATTATTGCTCGGGGAGCAATGCTGTAAGCCATAAGGAACTTTTTATATTGGTTTTATTGTCTCCATAAAAAAAATGAAAGCGTTTCAATTGAGACCAAACCTTCTTACAGATTTTTAAAGTAAACAATTGAGACTAGATCTTCTTACATATAGTTAAAGTAAACAATTAGAGAGAAGAGAAACTACAATGGATAGAAATGTAACTAGAATTTAATTTTATGCCTGACTATTGAAAAATATTGATTAAGAAAGTTTTATAGGAGATGATTGACAAACTCCAAAGACAATGGAATGTTACATTTGATAAAAAGACTACTAGATTGGGATATTTTGAATTTCAAACAACTGAGTTAATATGCAACGCAATGCACATTGTTAAATGAATTGGGACTTGATTAGTATGCATTTTATAAGTAATGAGTTTTAATTGCTTTAAAGGATACAATTATGCTAAAATATTAACCTTGACAAACAAGGGGTGATTACAATTTAGTGGGTTCAATTATATTCAGAATTATAAATGTGTGCATTTTGTTTCTGGAATATTAATTGATGTGAATTTAACTGTTACAGAGAACGGGAAAGCTGTTTTCCTGGGGAGAAAGCACCCTGGTTTGCTTTTTGTGTTTTTCCTATTTTTAGTATGATTAGTTAATTTGTGTAATTAGAGGAAAGGGAAAAACAAATATGGTTCTTGATCTTAACAAGGAAGCAGTGATCATAATAGAATACCAGCTAGCATTTTTGATTTTGACTGATAAGGCATTTAAATTTTCACAAACTATAGTGATGGAATAAGTAAGATTGTTGCGATTTTTGTTCATTGAGGTATTAAGCCTAACAAAATAGCCGTAAGCAAATGTTAAGCACGTGTTGAGGACAACGACAGAACACAGCAGCTAAAGCAGCAGCGCAAACACTTACTGCACAGCATACACAACAACAAAACTGAGCCGATCTCAAGAACAGTCAGCAGACGAACTGTACAAAGCTAAAGGCCTACCGTGCCTACCAAAAATTATTCCAAAATTGAGCCATAAATGTCTCAAAAGGGAGGAAAAGATATGATGGACATCGAAATACCTACTTTTAAAATTTTTGTAGGAACTGTTTAATTTGTTATTTTATTGATCTGTAAAGAACATGGGATCTCCAGAATCAGCTGGAGTAACAATGGAGCTCATTTTGCAAACAGCATAGTGCAAAACATGGCAAAACACCTAAGTAGAGCGAACAAATGGTACGATAAAACCAAGGCTTGAGAAACCATGGGGGAGATAAATAAGCCATGGCCAGAACGCCTAACACTGGCCAAAACGTATACAAAGATAGTACCAACTAGCTCGGGATTAACACCTTTTGAGATAGTTCATGGAAGACCATTTCAACTTCCTCTATGGGAAGAGTAACCATGACGAGAGACTAAGGAAGGAGAGAAACTTATCCAAAGAACATGTAAGCTGCCGTGATCCTTTTGTCTATCTTGCAGGAGGTGGTGTAGCCAGGTGACTGGATCCTGATCCGAGTCATAAAAGGAAGTCCTGGTTCTCTCCACGATGGGAAGACCCATTCGTGGCCCAACTCACCAACCTCCACAGCAGCAAAGATCACTGAAAAGTCAAAGTCGATTCACCAAGGTCGGTTCAAGGTCGTTCGAGACAGGTGACTCTGAGTGGACTAAGTCGGACGGTGTCAAAACCCTTGTCCGTGAAGAAACTCATCTGACGTCTACTCACCAGCCACGAGCACCCCTCACTTAACCCTGACCTCCCATAGACTTTGCACCTCTATACAGAAGCCACAGTGAAAGCTGTTGCCACCCACATCACAGTGACTGGACTGTCAGTGACTGCACTGTCAGTGACAACCTGGGCGTATCTGAACGCCCCGCCCACAGAGACTCGAGTTGGAAAACAAGTGCAGGAAACGTCCTGCCTCATCACTGGAAAGGCAGAGCCAAGCGGTCCGCTCTTGGATGGGGACCCAACCTACATCAACATCGGGGTTCCCCGCAGCATATCAGATGAGTATAAACTCGCTGACCAAATTGCACGTTCATCCCGAACAATACAGCAGCTGACGGGAGTTTAACCAAGGCCCTGGAGGGTCTTCGATCCCTCAACAGCAAGATGAAAGAACAATCTGGAGAACTACTATGAAGAAGACGTGTGGTATAATTTCATGGTGTTCCAGAAAAAACTGATTGTTGCGAATGAAAGTTGTTATGTGTGTAGCCGTATACCCATTTCCACAGATCCTGACATCCTGAATTCACTGGGTCGAGGCGTCACATTTAAATCTGCTGTCGTGCAGATGGTCTAAGATGCATTCCTTTTAAGGAGAGTGAACATAACAGTAAGATATCAAAATCAGTGCAAAATCAGTGCAATTCAAACCACGTGATTCAATCTGGGGCGATGATGTTCCTGTTGACCAAAGGTTGTGGTCCACCCCCCCCCCCAGAAAATCATGTGTAAAGACATTGAGCTGCTACATGAGTGTTCATTAACCAAACTGTCAAGGCCCTACAGGGTATAGCAGATGATTTAAAAGCCCTTAGGGAAGTTGCAGGACCAATAGTCCTGGATCTGATAACAGCCAAAGATGGAGATGTGTGTGCCATGATGGGAGAACACTGCTGCACCTTCATCCCAGATGAAACCAGTACATTACTCGTGCCGTAGCTGAAATAAAGGCCCTAGTCAACACCATGGCCCAGGATCATTCAGCCGTAGGTGTATCATTGTGGTCGTGGTTAATAACCGGGTCATGATTCTCAATTCTGTTTAAAATTGCAACCTTGCGGTTTTTGCTACTGTTCTGTATTTTTCTATGTGTGTAATTCCCTGTATGAAAGTTATGATTCAAAACACAATCCAGCACACGCTAGTAGCTTATAGTGACACAGTATCACCGCATGACAGACCATACTGGAGATTATCGCATTCTTTCGAAGTGTGACGAGTCCTCTATGCAAATGTGTTTGTCTTGATTTAAATATTGGGTTCGCTCATTAAGAGTGACGTAGAGGAATTTTTACCACTGATTACATCATTTCTCGCCTCTGCTTTGACATGTGATTTTGTTGTTTTCCATACCCTGTTGAGTAACTGTCAATGATATTTGTATTCTAGAACCTGGAGGGGAGGGATACAAATTGATATGTTTAATGAAAATTCTTTCAAGTTACAACAGGGGGGAAATGTGAAATATGAACTGTATTCTTTTATTTAATCATGCACCCTTCTGCACTCTTATGAATTTAGTCACTAGAATAGAATTTTTACTGACACCTACAGGTCAAGGCCTGTCATCACTTTGTATATACACACCCCTTTTTCTGGTCCCGCCTCCGCCTAAACTTCTATTAAATACTATAACCGACCAACTGGACGGCGTATCTGAATGGGAGACCTCGAGGTGGAAGCTTGGCTCTGTCCGTCCGCTGACCCCTTCTTAGGAAGGGTGGGGGCTAGCCAAGGGGGCTAGCCAAGAACAAAGGAAGCGGACCGAGCGGCGACCATTTTGAGAGCCATCGAGATGGGGCCTCCTGTTCGGATAACCTCCATTCGGCCGGGAGCTAAAAACTACCACGTGTTTTGCTGCTTCCTCTGTATGAAGATCATTGTCGAGGCAAACCAGCTTTGACACATACGTACACATATATACATATGTACACATATATACATACGTTCACATATATACATACGTACACACATACATACGCACACACATACATACGTACACACATACATACGTACACACATATACATACGTACACATACATACGTACACACATACATACGTACACCCATACATACGTACACACATACATACGTACGCGCATATACATATGTACGCACATATACATACTTACGCACATATACATACGTACGCACATATACATACGTACACACATACATACGTACGCACATATACATACGTACACACATATACATACGCACACACATACATACGTACACACATACATACGTACACACATACATAAGTACACACATACATACGTACACACATACATACGTACACACATACATACATACGCACATATACTTACGTACACACATATACATACGTACACACATATACATACGTATGCGCATATACATACGTACGCACATATACATACGTTTGACATATACATACGTTTGACATATACATACATTCACACATATACATACGTACACACATATACATACGTACACACATACATACGTACACACATATACATACGTACGCACATATACATACGTACGCACATATACATACATACGCACATATACATACGTACGCACATATACATACGTACGCACATACATACGTACACACATACATACGTACACACATATACATACGTACACACATATACATACGTACACACACATACATACACACATATACATACGTACACACATACATACGTACGCACATATACATACGTACGCACATATACATACGTACACACATACATATGTACACACATATACATACGTACACACATACATACGTACACACATACATACGTACACACATACATACGTACACATACATACATACACGCATATACATACGTACACACATATACATACGTACACACATACATACGTACACACATATACATAAGTACACATACATACGTACACACATATACATACGTACACACATACATACGTACACACACATACGTACACATACATACGTACACACATACATACGTACACATATATACATACGTACACATATACATACGTACACATATATACACGTACACATATATACACGTACACATATATATACACGTACACATATATACACGTACACATATATACACGTACACATAAACACATACACATATATACACGTACACATATATACACGTACACACATATATATATATATATATATATATATATATATATATATATATATATATATATATATATATATATATATATATATATATATATATATATATATGTGTATATAGGTTAGGGGTTTTTGTGTTGATAAAGATAACGGTAAGGTTGGATTGAAGAAACAACAACAGATCACTGTTCTGATTATTTTTCCCTGAGTTTTAAGATTAAATGCAGGGTGCAACACAAACAGCAGTGAGAAACCGAAAAGGACCGAACCAAGGCCGAACCTGCGCTCCAGGGAGCCAATGCAGCTCGCAATACTCTCAACAGGGTAGCACAGTCACAAAAACAACATTTCTGTAACATTCTGACGCAAAATTGGCATTGTCGCAGTTGAATCTAACCAAACTGAGGATGTTCCCCAAACCCCCAGCCATCGTCACCAACGTCGTCACGAGCAAGGTTCAGCTTTCAAAAAGTGATATGTACAATGGATTAAATCCAAGAAAAAATTATAATCAATACCAAAATTGAACTAAAAATTATCAACTGTAATTAGTACTATGTCTTGTCTTATTATTGTCTTGTGATGTTTAGTCAAAATAAATTCTTTTAAAATCACCAAAGTAATTGGAATTTTGTAGTTTTTCTGCTAATAAATAAAATAATTAAAGAAAATTACATGTGCTAACCAAATGGCATAAATATATACAGTAATACCTTGAGATAAGAGCTTTATGCATTCCTACAAATTATATAAATGTTTTCCCCATCTACCTCTTCGATAGGTTCACCCTTTAGGCATTCCCAAATGCACTCAAATAAAACAGACATCTGACTCATAACCGGGTTTCTTGCAAGAGAGAATCGATCCACACGCGCCTTCGGTCAAGATCATTCTGTCCAATCGATGCCTCTTTTGCTTATTTAATTACATAAGATTTACAACATGCATCTCAGTTCTCAAAACAATTGAAGGTCTGTCGGATCTTCCCGAGGGAGGGCTGTTGACAACACTGTCGGAAGTCAAAACAATTATAAGTCCTCCGGATCTTCCCAAGGGAGTGTTGTGAACCACTTTCAGAAGTCGATGTTTCTCAAAACAATTTCAAGTCCTCCGGATCCCAAGGGAGTGTTGTGAACCACTTTCAGAAGTCGATGTTTCTCAAAACAATTTAAAGTCCTCCGGATCCCAAGGGAGCTCGGTGTGAACAATAGTTTTGAGAAGTCCAGCTGCAAAGGGGAGTGACCTTCATGTTGTTTCGGTTAACCTAGGAGCGAGCATTACTCTTGCAAAAGATGTATTAAAATGACTTTTTTAATGTCAATAACTCCAAATAAAGCAAAGCGTTCTTCATTGCAAGCAAATATATAATAATGATAACCCTAACACTCCTCTACCACACCTGAATAAAATGATCAACTCATCAGCAAGCTGTCCAGAAGCTTGATACCGGTCCAGATTATTTGATTCAGGTGTGTTGATGGAGGGAGATATGGAAAACAGTCCGGAAAGCGGCTCTTGAGGACCGGAGTTGGCCACCCCTGGTTTAGACTATGGGTGTCAAACCGATTCCGCAGAGGGGCGCAGTGGGTCCTTGTCTTTGTTCCATCCGATCCAGTTCTTAAAGTTTAACCAATGAGGTGTCTTCTAAAATAAGTAGCACCTGACTTTAATCAACTGATTACACTTGCAATTTTATGACTGGAGGGTATTTGCCCTCTGACTGTGTGCAAGGTGTGAATATTTCATATTAATTGTAAAGTCAGTTATCAGGGGTTTTCATTTACTATATTGAATCTTATCTTGAATTTGCAAAAACCCACATTTTGATTTTTGGATAGCAGTTGTGTCAAGGATGGCAACAAGGATTGCTTCTTCCATCCTGGATTCCGACTCATCCTTCATACCAAATTGGCCAACCGTCACTACAAGCCAGAGATTCAGGCTCATTAATTTTACCGTGACCTGGGACGGACTGGAGGACCAGCTCCTCGCTCAGGTTGTCACCCAGGAGAGGCCTGACCTCGAGAACTTAAAGGTAAAATGCCATTCCGTTTGCTTAAAAGACTCAAAACGTTGGTTAAGTTTCTTTTCTCGTGTTGTCGCTTTTTCCACAGAGCAATCTGACCAAGCAGCAGAACTTGTTCAAGATTGAGGTGAAACTTCTGGAGGATGAGCTGCCGATCACTTTTAATTTTGGGGGGATGATTTGCTGGTGGAAAAGCTGGAGAGCACCAGGCATACTGCTGCTGAAATTCAGATAAAGATCAAGAGGAAGTTAATATTTTCTTGATTTGCCCTTTGAGTTGTTCAGTGGAGGTTCTAGCTAAAATGACAACCTGTAAATTTTTTTTTTTTTTACAAACGTTCGTTAACAGCACCTGCTTTGACGCTGACAAATAAATGATTTAAATTTACAAAATGTCAATGTCTGCATTGGTTTTAATGGACTGATGCCCCTTCCAATATTGAATTGAACTGAATAAATTAGTAGCCACATAAACACCGTATTTATTTGAGTATAACGCGCACCCATAATTTGTGACTAAAAATTGATATATATTTTTTCACTTTTTCTCAGCTCCCACCAAGGATTGCACTCGTAATTGGCAAATGCTGGACACCTGTCGCCATGACAAAACATTTATTCACAATATTCACTTTATTAACTTAATAATGTGCTTTTGATTCATACAGTATCCCAGAAATATCATTTGTGATGGTTTTTCTTAAGATTTTCCCTTCAAAGTAACACATTTGTACTCCCTATTAAAACCATGAATAAGGAAGTGAAAATTTTGAATCAGGGGGCGGCTTATACGCGAGAAATTGTAAAATTCAATAATTTCAAGGCAATTTTCAGGGTGCGGCTTGTACGCGCGGGCAGCTTATATGCGAGTAAATACGATAAATAACATTTGAAGGATTATATTGCTAATATTTCAGAGACTATTTTATAGTAAAAAAGAGTCACTTGTCCTATAAAGGGTTACAATGCTTAAGTGTAAAACATTTTTAAATTAACAACTCTGGATCATGTTTACTCGAACATCAAAGGTGCATACAGAGCCATACCACGCACACACTTGGGACAGTCAGTCCTCTTTGTTCATGGCCCCAACATACATTCCCTTTAGCTGACAATCAAAGCCACAAAGACGAACCGTTATCACATGACCTGACGACGCCCTCCCCTGACTCCAAGACTGCTTTGAACAGACAGTGGGAAACTTTTCACCATGAGGACCTAGGAACCTTCACAGACACAGTACTGTCTTACATGAGGTATTGCATGGCTACAGTCACTGTGGAGAAGACCATCCAGGTGTACCCAAACCGGAAATCGTGCCAGGTCCGATCACTCCTCTGGGCCCAAGATGCAGACTTCAGATCCCGTGACAGGGCACTCTTCAGCGCAGCTCGCGCCAACCAGAAGAGAGGCATTAAGGTTGCCAAAGCAGACTACAGGAGAAAGATAGAAGGGCAACTTGACGACCTCCGAACGATGTGGCAGAGCATACAGACCCTCACAAACTACAAGGGCCGACCTGCGACTCCTACGGACTCAGATGCAGCACTCCCAGAGGACCTAAACAACTTTTCTGCCCGCTTTGAGTCCCAAGCCAACCACCCAGTCACACCACATGAACCTTGAGGACATCAAACACCAAGCTTGGGACGAAGCCCCGGCCCACTCATTATGGAGATAGTGGATGTGAGACGTGTGCTCTGAGCAGTCAACAGCAGGCAAAGTACTTAAAGACTATGCTGACCAACTAGCTCCAGTCTTCACGGACATTTTCAACCTTTCACTGGAGCAAGCATCCATCCCAGCCTGCCTAAAATCCACATATTTTCTATGGGGTTGAGATTTGGAGACTGGCTAGGCCACTCCAGGACCTTGAATTGCTTCTTACGAAGCAAATCCTTTGTTGCCCTGGCTGTGTGTTTGGGATTGTCCTGCTGAAAGACCCAGCCACGTCTCATCTTCAATGTCTTTGCTGATGGAAGGAGATTTTCACTCAAAATCTCTCGATACATGGCCCCATTCATTCTTTCCTTTACACAGATCAGTCGTCCTGGTCTCTTTGCAGAAAAACAGCCCCAAAGCATGATGTTCCCACCCCATGCTTCACAGTGGGTATGGTGTTCTTTGGCTGCAATTCAGTATTCTTTCTCTTCCAAACATGAGAACCTGTGTTTCTACCAAAAAGTTCTATTTTGGTTTCATCTTACCATAACACATTCTCCCAGTCCTCTTCTGGATCATCCAAATGCTCTCTGGCGAACTGCAGATGGGCCTGGATGTGTACTGGCTTCAGCAGGGGGACACATCTGGCAGTGCAGGATTTGAGCCTCTGGCAGTGCACTGTTATTGCTATTAGCCTTTCTTGGCGTGGTCCCAGCTCTCTGTAGGCCATTCACTAGGTCCCCCCGTGTGGTTCTGGGATTTTTGCTCACCGTTCTTGTTATCATTTTGACGCCACGGGGTGAGATCTTGAATGGAGCCCCAGATCGAGGGAGATTATCAGTGGTCTTGTATGTCTTCAATTTTCTAATAATTGCTCCCACAGTTTATTTTTTTACACCAAGCATTTTACCTATTGCAGATTCAGTCTTCCCAGCCTGTTGCAGGTCTACAATTCTGTCTCTGGTGTCCTTTGACAGCTCTTTGGCCTCGTTAGAAGAAGTCAGACCTCTTTGACAGCCAGAAATCTTGCTTGCTTGTAGGTGACCAAATACTTATTTTCCACTGTAATTTGGAAAAAAAATCATACAATGTGATTTTTCAGTTTATTTTCCACTTTCTGTCTCTCATGGTTCAGATTTACCCATGTTGACAATTACAGGCCTCTCTAATCTTTTCAGGTAGGAAAACTTGCACAATTGGTGATTGACTAAATGCTTATTTGCCCCACTGTACATGTCCTGGAACTAAAATTAACAGTTTTTGCTGCTCCTTCCACTAACAATAACCAGTTATTTCCAGTTTGTGAAATACCTGTTACAGCCAAAACTTTGCCATCCATTTTAATTTAACCATAACAGGATATTTTTTCCCAGCATATGGAGTTCTGTCATATAGACTCACTGTTTCAATAGATTCAGTTATCTATAATTGTCAGGGTTATTAGTCTTACATTATTATATATTTGCTTGCAATGAAGAATGCTTTGCTTTACTATTAAACTTAGTTTCACATTATTACCATATGGTTGCTGGTAACGAAGTAAAAGCTTCGCTCCTGAGAACTTTAGGTAGACTAAACACTGAAACGCCTTGGACCTTGAACTACTTGGAGTGAACTGAATTGAGCTGCACATGACTTTCAAACCTTCATTTGTTTTGACTATATTGACATCTCACTTCTGTTTCCCACTCCTACCCTGAGAGTTGAGATGTCCGTTGTGACTAGATTCCTTGAAGTTAATAAACAAGAAAAGAAGCGTGTGACGCCAGAACGAAGCGCAGACTTGGCCTCACCGGTTAGATTTCTCCATGCAAGAAAAAATCCAGAAGATTGTGTTTTCTCTTTATTTGTGCGTGCA
Source organism: Stigmatopora argus (assembly GCF_051989625.1). Lineage (NCBI taxonomy): Eukaryota > Metazoa > Chordata > Actinopteri > Syngnathiformes > Syngnathidae > Stigmatopora > Stigmatopora argus. The sequence continues at coordinate 9,095,826 of NC_135406.1, forward strand.
TTTGGAATGCCAATTGGTGAACCTAACATATCAGTCCGTCAAGCCTGAAAGACCGTGGCCACGGCATCTAGGACCCTTTGCGGGCTGGAGCTCAGCTGACCGCCTGAGTTCCCGATGATTGAAGACTCATCCTAAAAGAGTTGAAGACATCTCTGGTAAGTCCAGTAAGGAGTTTCCGAATGTGGGTGAATCATTCATTTAAAGGTCCATTTGTGAGGAAAAGCCAAATGGATAAGATTGCGTCCGGGGGACTGCCACAGTAAAACCCTGTAAATACTAGTCACTAACAGGTGAAGAGACAAAGTTTAGAAAACTGTAAGGACATTGGTTGTCCTGTACCTAAGCCGGTCAGTACTTAAGCTCCGAGAGTATACTTGTGTGTTGCGTGTGTAGTGATAACCTAAGGGAAAAAAACAGAGTATTAAGGAAGATAATAATAACGGGGAAATTGCTGCCCTAATTGCACACCTAACTTCAAAATGGGGAGATCCAATAGAAAGGCAGCTATTGCTGACGATCCAAAACAACGCCTGGTGTGTAAGGATGGAAAATTTGTTGAAAATCAAAGCGCTTTCGGAATTAAACTCCTAAATAAATTAATAGACTAAATATGACTTGGTTGGCCAGCTTAATATAACATAAGGGAAAGAAAGGTGTACCTGCAGGAAAAAGTAAATTCAGCACAAAAGAGATAAGAAAAGAGATTTGTGTTTTAGAGTCCTGGGTCTTCATGTTTTTTTCTCTTTTCTTCTCCTTTTTCTGGCTCTCACTGTTCTCACAGCTGCGCTATCATACTGAGCTGGGAGTCTGTTTCCGTTATCATTATTGTTGTTGTTTCTCTTTTTAACGTGCTTAAGTCTGTGCATTAGAAGAAAAGCCTAAGAAAAATTACTGGACTAAGGAGTGGAACGTATTACAAATTTATCTGGTTGCAGAAACTCTTTTAAGTTGTGACTATTATTTATATTGGCATTATGGCAGATAAACCTGTGACCGGATGATTTGCCAAAAGACGTTTCGCCGACGGACGTTTGACAGACGGACAGGTCGCCGAATGGACGTTCCGTCGAACGTTCATTCGGCCGAACGGAGGTTTCGCCGAAACGGGAATCGCGCGCTCGCCCCGCCCCCGGATCGTGTGTACAAGTTTTTCAACCTCGGCCCGCGGGCCATATATGGCCCGTTAGGATTTTTAATCCGGCCCCCCGCCGGCATTGTCCAAATTATAGTAAAAATCAATGATTCATTTCCCTTTGCCGCTCATCACTCTCAATTTATTAGTCTACCGTCAATGGCAGCCCGGGAATAAACACTCTTGGGCGGGCATGTCAGCCCGGGAATAAGCACTTTGGGCGGGCATGTCAGCCCGGGACTAAGCACTCTTGGGCGGGCATGTCAGCCCGGGAATAAGCACTCTTGGGCGGGCAGATGTAGCAGAACCGGGCCGTGAAATGACAGCAATCGGGTCAAATCCATCTTAAAACAGCATTTAATGATTAAATACAAATACTGGAGCTCTTTGGACATTAGAACCGAGCCCAGGGAAAGTGAATTCCTCGGTAAAATGTCGCGATGATGTCGCGATAAGGCAAAAAACCGTCTATATACGTCCATTCGCCAAACAGCTCAAAATGCTCTCAAATTCGGTCAAATCCAGCCGAAAACAGCATTTAATGATTAAATAAAAATACTAGTATTTGTATTTGCGACATCAAATGTCAGATAGGCACTGGGGAAAACACAGTTGACGTGTGTGGTACTCATACTTTGAAAAAAAAATCTGGAGCTCGAGACTTCAGCGGGGCTTCAGCAACCCATATCCGCCCATGTGTCACTATCCTCGGATAGGCCATGGGGAAAACACAGTTGATGTGTGTGGTGCTCACACTTAGAAAAATTTATGGAGCTCAGGATTTCAGCGGGGCATCAGCCAACCCAATCCGCTCATGTGTCACTATCCTCGAATACGCTCGGGGAAAAAAACCCGCCAATGTGTGTGGTGCTCACACTTAGAAAACATTTATGGTGCTCAGGATTCCAGCGGGGCATGTGTCACCCCTGTCCGCCCACAGAGCACTGTGCTCGGTGAAAAACCCCTCCAATGTGTGTGGGGCTCAAATTTGAAAAATTTGTGGAGCCACAGAAATTCAGCGGGGCGTCGTCCAACCCAGTCCACTCACCGTGCACTATTCTCGGATAGGCTCGGGGGGAACCCCAGCCAATTTGTAAAGTGCTCGAACTCGGGAAATATATGGAGCTCGATAATGAAACTCAGCATGTGTCATTAAAATCCGCCCATGAAGCTCCTTTAGCAATAGACTGCGGCACCCTCATTGCAGGAAGGAGCGCTTCCGCAGATCCTTCCTCCCATCAGCTGTCAGGCTCTTTAACAAAAAAATGGCTGAGTGTTGAGACCTACCGTATGCATGCATGTATATTTATGTGTATGTATGTATATAACACGCTTATTTATTTATATATTTATTAATGTATTTATTTATTAACTTACTTTTACCTATCTATTTATGTCTAAAATGCCTTTCCTATTCCTGCATCCTCACCCTCTTGCTACTGTGACAACAAAATTTCCCGAATACGGGATGAATAAAGTTATCCAATCCAAAGCAATGTTCCCGGGGAGAAACCCCTCCGAAGACCGTAGGGATATGATTTACCTACTCGGCGGGCCGGATTAAAAATCCTAACGGGCCGTATATGGCCCGCGGGCCGAGGTTGAAAAACTTGCACACACAATCCGGGGGCGGGGCGAGCACGCGAATCCCGTTTCGGCGAAATCTCCGTTCGGCCGAACGTTCATTCTGTCAGGAGCGGCCTGTTTGTCCCTCCTGACGTGCCGTCAGAGAGCAGCTGGGGTCAATCTGCTAATTGCTTCCTGTTTTGGTATTTAAAGATCAATGAGTCCTAGTACCATTTTCGGATCGTTACTTCTGTTCCTGCGTGCGCCCAGCATGCTACCGTTTTGGTTCCAAGCCATCGTTGATTTGTAGATCCCAGTTGATTTATTAAAAGATGTTGTTTGAAGCTAACTGCCTCGATTCCCCTCCTGCTTCCTTCTTCTTCTTCTTCTTTTTCACCTCAGGCGCCTGAGGATTACCCTCAGCAGCGCTAGAGCTGCCACTGGAACACGGATAAGTTCATCCAGGGAGTTGCCCAAGCCGCGATGGTAGCGTTCGGTCATTAAGGCCGGACAGCGGAGCCATAAGTGTTCAGACGACTCTGTTTCCTCGTCGCACAGGCGGCAGCGATCCGAGTCGGATTTCCCCACAAGGTGGCGCCAACGGCGGAGCAGGGGGTGGTGTCCACTGCGGAAACGAATCAGGCCTGTGCGGTCTCCTTTCGATAGGGCAAGTTCTTCCTCTGTGACTTTTGTAGTGTAGGTCTGCAAAAGGCGGGGGTGGGAGAGGGGGGGGAGCGATCTTCACGTTGGATGATGGCACGTCTTGTGGCTGCGTCCGGGGGGGTATGGGTTTGGTCATCTAACGAGCCAAGTTTAGCTAGGGCATCAGCCAGGTCGTTTCCGCATATGTTGCAGTGGCCCGGGATCCACAGTAGCTGTAGTCGCTTAGGCGGAGGGAAAAGGGCGATGTCACCCTGAAGTCTCCGAATGGTGGGGTCTTGCATATGGGGGTTTCCCATAGCTTGGACCAGCGATTTGCAGTCACTGAGGATAATTGATGTCTGCCAGTCTGCTGTTTCCCTCAGCCAGGAGAGTGCCTCGGTCAGTGCCACTTTTTCAGAGTGGTAGGAGCTGCTGCGGCTGCCAGTGGCACCATGCCATTGGTGGATGATTGCAGTCTCCTTAATGACGACAAAACCTGCACCACCGTCCGCAGTGCCTTCTTTGGTGGATCCATCTGTGAAGATCTGTAGGTCCGGTTTCCCCATGCTTCTGATGAGCTCTTCTGCCTTATCTCTTTGGGTGATGGTCGGCATGTGTTTAGAGACTGCGGTAAAGGCAATTTGGATGGGGGGGGTAATAGCCAGGGTGGGCAGGGATGGGAAGAGTATGTGCAAGGGGTATGGAGTTCGAGAGCGGTAAGACGGGGAAGGGTCGATGATCGCCAGTCTGGCTTCTTTTGCAAACGCATTTTAACGTTTTCATGGAGGAGGCGGTGTCGGGGATCAGAAGGAGGCAGCTGGTTCCAGGCATCCACCTTAAGAAGTGCTTGTAACTTGAGGCGGGATGAGAGGGGTGTGAGATGTGCCTCATGTAGGACTGCTTCGGTGGGGGTAGACCTGAGGTGGTGGGTTATGGCGCGGGCTGCTTCCAGTTGGGCGGTTTCAAGGGATTTGAGGTGAGTTTGGGCCAGCCAGGGGGCCCATGCCGGTGCTGCGTACTCCGCAAGACTTCTCTGGGTGGCAATATACACCATTCTAAGGTCGTTTGGTTGCCAACCCCAGGATGTGCCACTGAGTTTGCGGAGGAGGTTCGTTCTTTTGGACATGGTTTGACGGACTTTTTTCGCTTGCTCTGCAAACGTGAGTTGTCGGTCAAAAGATACGCCAAGAAAAGTGGGGGTGGGGTTATGCTTGAGGGTGGCGCCATTTATTAAGATCTTTGGTTGCCATTTGGCCTCAGCTGAATCCAGGCTAAAAAATGACGCCTCACACTTGGTGGTGTTAAGGTTTAGGTGTGCCTCGGAACTCCACCTCCAGACTTTTTCAACCTCCGCTTGAAGTCTGCTTTCCACCTCCTCTTTGTTCCTACCCCGACAAGCAAGAGCCAGATCGTCTGCATAGGCGCTGACCAGGGTGGAGTCGTTGAACTTGTCGAGGAGGTCATTAAAGTAGATGATGAATAAGAGGGGTGACAGGACCGAGCCTTGGGGGAGCCCTTCTTTGAAGGTTCTGCTCCTGCCGATGGTATTGTTGATCCTGACCCTGGCTGTGCGATTTGTGAGCCAGTTGGCGATCCATCTGATGAAGCGGTAGGGGACCCCCAGGTCTGCCATTTTTTGTAAGAGACCTGTTCTCCATACCTGGTCGAATGCCTTGCTGAAGTCAAAGAATGTTGCAAGCGTGCGTTGCCGTTGAGTCGACTGGAAGCCATCAGAGATGAACTGCGACAGTCGCAGGGCCTGGTCCGTCGTGCTTCTTCCCTTTCGAAAACCGGCTTGCCAGTGGCTGAGAAGCTGTTTATCTTCCAACCACCAGGCGAGACGGTTCACGATGAGCCTTTCCATTGTTTTGCTAAGCGTAGAGGTGAGGGCGATGGGTCTGTAGTTCCCAACGTCCTTTGGTGACTTCCCTCTAGCCAGCTGGTGTTGACGATATGGAGTAGTTCGGGAAGGATGTTTGCCGGAAGATTTTTTAGAAGGTCCGGGGCTAGGTCGTCGGGTCCAGCTGCCTTACCCGCTTTAAGTTGGGACAGCGCTGTCTGCAGTTCAGCATCGGTGAACGGGAGCTCGAGGACTTGTCGCGGTGAGCCGAGCAGTCTGCGGGTAGCTGTACGTAGAGAACGCACTGCTCGTCTGCTCCGCTTGTCACTCTTGCGTCCGCTGACCGAGGCATATTCCCTGTTAAATGCTGTTGCCTTGGCTCGGTCACTCACGTACTCCTTGTTCTTGTAGACCAGGGACTCGCCAGATTGTTGTGTTTTGGTGCCTGAGAGGGATTTTACTAAGTACCAGGCTTGTCCCGTAGATCTTGTCTCGGCGATCTTGGCGAGGTGTAAGCGCCATGCGTTCCTTTTCGCTTCAGTGGTTTTTTGTTTGATCTGTTGACAGAGTGCTATCCATTCTTTCCTATTTTGTTGGAGGTCTCGACGTAGTCGATTCCTTTCGCGGATGAGGTCCTTCAGGTCCTGTGTCAACCATGGAAGCTCCTTCTGGCGGATAACTTTGACCGGTATTGTAAGTGCTGCTGCCTCTTTCATGTGTTGCACTAAGAGGGAGAGTTTTTCCGGGGCTGTGGCTGCTGCAGACATTACGGGTAGGCGATCCATGAGGATGGTACGATACCTCTTCCAGTCAGCTTTCGAGAAGTTGGGTCGTACTCTTCTTTGTTGGCATTCGACACGGAGAGCACGGTTCCACCTAATCAGAATCGGTCTGTGGTCGGAGGTCATCTCGTCGATGGGTTCCCATTGCAGATGTTCGGCCGTGGTGGGGTCAGTGATCGTTAGGTCGGGGGCACTCATGCCTTCTCCTTGTTGGTATCTGGCAGTCCGTGTCCACACGCCGTCATTAAGGAGAGTTAGGTCATGGTCATCGACCCATTGATGGATTGCGTTACCCTGGGATCTGTCTTTGCAAGTATATCCCAGGTCGGGTGGTGCGCCTTGAAATCCCCGCAGATCAGGCCATGCTCCGTGGGGAGCCAGTTTAACCAGGAGAAATCTTGGGGGGCAGGACAATAATCCGATGTCGCCGGGGGGATGTAGGCGTTGACCAGTGAGAGGTGCCGCCTGCGGGCGATGGGAATGTGGATATGCTGGAGTTCGAGGGGGCCTGATGGGGACGCTGGAAGGATGGAGTAGGGGATGCCGCATCTCAGGTAGACAAGGAGACCCCCGCCTCGTCGCTGTTTTGTGCCTGAGCCCTAACGGTCTTGGCGAATCACGTTATAACCGTCGAGCTGAGGCGTCGGGTCTTCGAGTCCCAGTTTTGTTTCCTGGAGGAGGAGGATGTCAATTTTTAGACGTGCCATCACCTCTTTCAGTTCGGTAGTCTTGGTCGCCAGGTAGTCACAGTTTCATTGAAGGATGGTGAGACCGGCTTTCTGTGCCTCCGGTAGATCGGCAATCCTATCTGTGGGTTGTTGAGGGTGGGAGGGTTTCAGGTTCAGACAGCTCTGGCAGCACCAGTTATTGTTCCTGCGAAGTATGGTTAAAGCGTGTCTGGTTTCAGGGGCACATTTGAGGTGGAATCCACGTTTGCAGGATCTACATGTCAGGGGAGAGCGTGAAACGATTAATTTGTTATTACAGGTGGGGCAGTTTGCGTTTATAGGTTGTTGTGTTGTCATGGCTGTTTGGTGTGTGGAGGATTGTTGTGTCGGGGGTGGTGAGCAGGTCGGGCATAGCCAGTTTGCATTAGTTTGGGAGCGAGGTAGTCCAGAGCAAGAGCGGTGGGATTTGTTGGGGCAGTTCGAGCAGGGGATGGGGGAGATGGTAGGGGAGAAGGAGATTTTGCAGACACAGCATTTTTCTTTCGGTCCCACGTAGGCTGTGCGCGGAAGTGACGGCACGACGGCATTTCCGGAACAGGATCCGCAGAGAAAGCCTTGATGACTCTTTATCTGGGCCGCTACAGGTCCTGTGGAAATTTCGTCGGCAAGCGTTGCAGACCAGTGGGGTGAAGTCACGACGGATCGTCTTAGAGCATCCCGGGCAGTAAGGTCCCTGGTTCTCCTCGACGTCGCCTGCCCTTAGGAGGAGTAACCGGAGGTGTGGGGCAGGGCGGACATCTCCGGCTGGATGAAAAACATAGGGCGCCATGTTCCTGGGTGGCAGCTCTGGGTGGTTGTGTTGGATTCACAGGCCGCGGCGGGTGGCCTCTCGGGAGACACCTCATGAAGGTTCCAACTGTTGTCTCCCCCTCCTGCTTCCCGCACCAGGGTCCTAATCCATTCCCGATTGCGCCACCACGACGCGGCGCGATCGTAACAGAACGATCCGAACATAATGGACCCAGCGGGAGGCCACCCACGCTCGCGCCGACGCTCTCGTCGATGCCAGCCACCCTTCTCGAAGCCCCGTGACCACATGGATTCAGCGAGAAGCTCCCCAAGGTCTTTTGGGGAGTTTATAATGGACACGCCGTGGTTTGGGCACCTCAGAGACGTTCTGGCAGCGGAGGAACCCCGACTAGGAGGTAATTCTGAGCCTCCATCCACCTTTAAACCCACCCTCCGCTCAACGCGTCACACTGGGCTGCCAGCACAGCTAAGTCATAATGCCCAAGTTCCGACGCCCCTAGTTCATCGCCCAAGTTATTTAAATTTAGACTCCACCGAGTTTTTTCCTCAATGGAGGGAGAATCCCTAGCCTCCATCGGCCCCGTTGGAACGCCAAATCTTTGTCGGTTGGGACTCTGACTTTTCTGAAGGTGAGGACGACCGGGAGCTAATTGATTTATATGCTGGAGATTCGGACTCGGACAGTGATTTTCTTAGCCGATTCGGTCTCCGATACGCACCACCGGAGGACGTTGACCAATACTCCTCTGATTACTCCGACCTGGATTACCCCGACCAGCATCTGCCATGTCGGCTGGCCATCTACAGGGGACCACCGCGTGGCGGCCGGCAGGGAGGCTCAGGTAGGAGTTTCGAACACCGCCCGTCTTGTTTTTTGGGGAGGCGCAGCAGCGAGGTCTTTCACCTTGTCGGCTGGCCATCTACAATGGGCCACCACGTGGCGGCCGGTGTGCTGTGCCGTACTCCAGGAGGAGGTGGCGAGCGCCGCGCCGCAGGGAGAAGCGGAAGGAGGGCCTGGACGCTCAAGCCCCTGACCAGGCTCCTCGCCCGACCACACCCGTCCAGACGCCTCACCCGACCACGCCTGTCCAGACGCCTCGCCCGACCACGCCCGTCCAGATTACTCGCCCGACCACACCCGTCCAAGCTCCTCGCCAAACCACGCCGTTCCAAGCTGCTCGCCCAACCACGCCGTTCCACGCTTCCCAAATTCCCGTGCCTAAGCCACGCAGAATACTCCCTTTGCCACCTGGGCCGCCAGTCGCACCCGTGCCGAAGCCACGAACCAGGCTTTCGGTGCCAGCTGGCCCGCCTGGTTCCAGTTTGCCAAGTTCCAGTTTGCCGAGTTCCAGTTTGCCAAGTTCCAGTCTGCCAAGTTCCAGTCTGCCAAGTTCCAGTCTGCCAAGTTCCAGTCTGCCAAGTTCCAGTCGGCCAAGTTTCGGCCTGCCCAGTTCCAGCCTGCCAAGTCCCACCCTCTCAAGTTTCGGCCTGCCCAGTTCCAGCCTGCCTAGTCCCACCCTGTCAAGTTTCGGCCTGCCCAGTTCCTGGGTGCACAGTCCCCGCCTGCCTAATTTCACCCTGTCCGGTTTCTCCCTGGCCAGTTTCGGCCAGCCCGGTTTCAGCCTGCCCAGTTCCTGGGTGCCCGGTTCCCGCCTGCCGAGCTCTTGCCTGCCGAGTTCTTGCCCGCCCAGCTCTTGCCCGCCCAGCTCTTGCCCGCCCAGCTCTTGCCCGCCCAGCTCTTGCCCGCCCGGAAGCAGCGGCGACGCGCCGGGGTTCCTGGACGAGGGGACCGGCGATGGCGAGAGCGACTCTCTGGCGCCCCTGGACGAGGGGGCCGGCGACGGCGGCAAGAGCGACTCTCCAGCGCCCCTGGACGAGGGGGAGCGCGAGAGCGACTCTCCGGCGCCCCTGGACGAGGGGGCCGGCGACGGCGGCGAGAGCGACTCTCCGGCGCCCCTGGACGAGGGGGCCGGCGACGGCAAGAGCGACTCTCCAGCGCCCCTGGACGAGGGGGCCGGCGACGGCAAGAGCGACTCTCCAGCGCCCCTGGACGAGGGGGCCGGCGAGAGCGACCTTCCGGCGCCCCTGGACGAGGGAGTTGGCGGCGGCGGCAAGAGCGACTCTCCGGCCCTCCCGGTCGAGGGGGCAGGTGACCCCGGGCAGCCTGGGTAAGGTGCCTGACGACCGTTCTAAAATTCTGGTGTCTGTTAAGGGCAGGGAGCTTGGCCAGCACTTAAAGGACCAGCGGGGAGGCCCGCCGGACCGGCTACTCCCACTCCTCTCCAAATGCCGACGTGGACGCCCGCCAGATAGGCCCCTCCTACGCCTCGTCTCAGGCCGGTGCGGACGCCCGCCTACCTCGACACCTCGTCACCGGCCGGCGTGGACGCCCGCCGGACCGGCCACGCCTCGTCATCGACCGGTGCGGACGTCCGCCGGACCAGCCCCTCCCTCATCTCTTCACGGGCTGGCGCGGACGCCACCCCAAACAGCTGTTCGGCCAAATGAACGTTCGGTGGAACGTCCATTCGGCGACCTGTCCGTCTGTCAAACGTCCGTCGGCAAAAAATCTTTAGGCGAATCATCCGAGTACCAGATAAACCGACGCAATATGTTGTGTGAGTTAGGTTACAGACTATGTTTAGGGCTGTGGAGTGTGTCCAAGCAATTAATTGTTTGGCGACTAGTGGAATGGTGTTGTGATTTTTTAAAGGTTTCTGGATGTTAGTTCGGGAGGTTGATCGTCTGATTTGGGAAGACGTCAGCACAAATTTAGTAAAGATTGTTTGTGGAAGTGAAATATGAGGGTGTCATGAGCAATGTTCCCTCTAATTTTTTGTTTGTCTTGGCAGAAAGACAACCTCCCGAGCAGGGAGTACCAGTGTGAAAAACATCATCATTGCTCGCTATGGGCACACACCAGTATCACACCTGCCATAAGCAGGTGCATGTCTACTACAAATAAACAATTTAGTAATAATAAAATGTAAAAATTAATATCTATGAATGTGCGGCCCGGCGGATGAGTGGTTCGCGCGTCGGCCTCACAGCTCTGGGGTCCTTGGTTCAAATCCAGGTCGGTCCACCTGTGTTGAATTTGCATATTCTCCCTGGGCCTGCGTGGGTTTTCTCTGAGTACTCCGTTTTCCTCCCACATCCCAAAAAGATGCATTGTAGGCTGATTGGACACTCTCCTTGTGCCCTGCGATCGTCTGGCCACCGATACAGGGTGTCCCCCCACCCCTGGCCCAAAGTCAGTAGGCATAGGCTCCAGCACCCCCCGTGAGTGATAAAGTGGATAAAGCGGTTAAGAAAATGAATGAAAAAATATCTATGAATAAAACATCTTCATAAATGCCATTAGAATATGCACAAATCGGACTTAAATGTTACCTTATTTTACACATCTGTCCTTCTCACTTGTCATTCTCGTTCAAATGACTTTTCTGCTGAACATGTCACTTGATAGTCAAGTTTCCATATGATTTTGTTTTTATTTATTTAATAAGGGATAGCACATATTTATGAACATATTTTTATTCATGTCAATGAACACATATATACATACATATATTTATATATATGTATGTATGTATGTATGTATGTATGTATGTATGTATGTATGTATGTATGTATATATATATATATATATATATATATATATATATATATATATATGTATGTATGTATGTATGTATGTATGTATGTATGTATGTATGTATGTATGTATATATATATATATATATATATGTATGTATGTATGTATGTATGTATATATATATATATATATATATATATATATATATATATATATATATATATATATATAATGAGCAGGATTGTAGCTAAGGGCTAATTTCCATTTATAGTTCATTGTGTAGGTTCAAGACAAACGATCACACATACTAGACACACACGCACGCACACAACCACACACACAGCAGATTTAGACAGTTCTCACCCGATTTCACCGCTTGTTCTTCTATTTGCACAGTGAAGTAAAAATGAATGTATTAAGAAATATTAAAATGTCATTAAAAAAAGATAGAAGGGCTGTAAAACACAAAAAACATAAGAGTGGACAGAGCTACTGCCACTGGCTGCCGCGTGAACGGTGCCATCATGGGGGGGAAAGGTTGGATTTTATTTTGTGCGCTCCATATGATTGCTGTGCGCGGGGAAGCCGAGAGTAGTGCGCAATTGCGCACGCGCACAGCTTAAAGGAAACATTGGTCAGGAGGTAGAAATCAGTCAAAGTAAAACATTGGTGGATCCCTTCCGTGAAGACATTACATCAATTGGCCCTTGGGGTTGCTGAAGCAAACTTGTGTTGGCAAAAAAATGGTTTTCGCTATGAGATAAAACTGTGCTTGCAGCATTTTTTTGAGATCATGGAGTCTCGGCAAACTGTGTGATGTGGTTCAACACCGGATGAGGATTTAACTTAATATGGACTCATGGTAGTCTTCTTTAAAATGCAATTTTCACAGCTAAAAAGTGACATTTCAAAAATGATACCTCGCTGGGGAGGCGTTTGTAAACAGAGCAAAACAAGGAATTTGTGACGGATAAGCTGTGTGTGTTAGAGGAGAAATCCTACTTTTGCAGTGAGTCTAAAGCTCACAGTTGACGGCTAAGAGCATGCTTCCGTAAAAAAAAAATTCAGAATAAGAGCAAAACATGGTCTTCAGGAAATGCAGGGTTCCGCGGTTTTACACAAGGATGTCTTTCAAGGTGATAGACAATCTGTTTGGTAAAAGATTGGTTCGTTTGGCTTTGAAATGAGAATAGAGCAAGACAGCCATTTTTGACCAATTTGTTGATTTCAAAGGGCTCTTAGAAAAAGAAAACTAGCTTTTGGATGATAAAATATTATTAATACTGTTTTTGAATGGTTGGTTTGTTCAAAATACTTTAACATGAGGGTCTAGTTGGTTGTAGAAAAAGGGATGAGAAAATTGACAATATTGTGACATTGGCAACAATTTGTGGGTCCTTTATTAAACACTGAAAATTGTCATTAGGAAAGTGAAAGGTTCTTTTCTCTAATTTACTTATTGTAGGTTTTAATTGTGGTAACAGTGAGCTAAAGAAAATGGCTCTTATCTTAAGTAAATCGGTTGCAGGGGGAACTCAGCTGGTGATTTTAGCTATCCTTGGGTAGGTTAGCAATATGGGGGTGATTTGCGAATTAGATCTTAAGTATTAAGAATTATTTGGTTGTTAATGATATCAAACATGAAAACAACAATGTATAAATGGCATTCATCCAAATAATTAGGTAAATGGTACCTGGCTGGTTTATATAAAATAATTGATTTAGGATAGGCATAATTTCCCTAGGACTGAAGAGGCATGGAGTGTTTTTAGTGCACATAAGACATTCCCTGTTCTGTCCTGAGCGGGTGGAATATGCTTTGCCGTGGGTCATATTGATGACTATTAGAATATTACGGATTGCATAAGCATCGAACAATTGATGCTTTCTATTACTTTAAAGGCATACAAATAAAGAGAACTTTAACTTTAAATTTACAGACTTGGCATTGCAATTATGGGGGTTTAATGCAGCTAAATGTTAGAGTAAAGAGATAACGATTGGCAAGGACAATCTTAGATAAGTGGGACATTGACAATTCTCCAAACTCCAAAATATAGCTAAGAAACAGATTATGTTTGTCGCTTTGGGTTCGACAAAATGTGTTGTTATAAAAAAATATATTAGTTTAAGGAAACACATTGAATTTGGGTTAGCAGAAGGAGACTGTGCTTCTCAATAGGAAACTGACTGGACCAATGGTGGTGCCATAAGCCTGGGTGCTCAACCTGCAGTATAAAGAAGCACTAGCACGACCCAAAGTGGGACCGTCCATAACAAGTGTTGCTGACCAACCAGCAGACATGAAAATAGCCGAGAGGGGGATGTGGATCCACCTTTTGCACTGTAAGGAGGTTCTCCCAGTTGAAACGTTTGAGGAGACAGGTGAGAACAACTTTCTGACGTAATAAAACGAACGGCAACCACGCCAATATTGATTAGAAAGATTATTGTTCTGGGAGCAATGCCATAATTCATAGTGAACTCTTTTAAATTGGTTTTATTGTCTCCACATGCAAAAAAGGTGAAAGTGTTTCAATTGAGACTCAACCTTCTTACAAAGGGTTAAAACAAACGACCAGATGAGGGAAAATATGATCGGATATAACAACTCCTTCAATCACCATTCTTTAGGGAAAGTGTTTTTACAAAAGAAAAAAAAACGTGTCCTGCTTGTAAAGAAAAGAAAAAAAATTGAAAGCAGTGTATGACAAGCCAATATTTTCAACTGTGCTAACTTTACCTGTTTGAACTTTACAGGGCAGTGTCTGAATCTGGGTGCGGTAGATGAGACATGGTGTGCCCATTGTCCAAGACAAACTGCGCCACTGATTCCACATTTTGGCTTATAGTGTTGAAGTGGTAGAAATAAATAATATAATTCCTGTCAAAAAGAAACAGGACTATGTGCTTTGGTTTCACAATTTTTACCAGTATCTGTTTTTCCATCTCTAGTAGAAGAGATACAATTGCCGGCTCAGAATTTCGGTGCGGCGGCAAGCCTCTCTCGACGACGTTGAGCCTCATCGAGGGATGGCGATCCGACTTATGGGTTGGTTGGCCAAATTGCAGCATGAGTCTATTTTTCTTTGGGTTATGCCAAATAAAAATATGAATACGGTAAAATTGTTTTGGAGCAATTGAAGAGATTAGGTCCTACTAATAGTAATAAATTAATAATTAATAAATGGAGTGAGTTGTTGAAATACTAAAAGATGTTCGTTAAACAGAAGGTAATTACCTATCTTTTCTTTAAATTTTGTGTCAATCTGTCAAATAGCTTGGTGGCTATTGAACAAAATAGGTGCTAATAACAATAATAAATTAATCTATAATAAAACGTGATTTATGGGTGTGTGAGTGTGTGTATGTTAAGATTATTTCGCTACGTTTGTCCAAACCGTGCAACGTAGAGAGTTGAATTTTTTTATGGTGGCCAGAAACGGCTGTCGGATCCTAATAGACGAGTGATTGAATTTATTCACCATCTCCAAGTGTGCAAACTGAACCTTTTATTTGTTAAACAACAATTTTTCAAAAGAGATTTTTTTAAATAGAACAATTGTCTTTTGGTTCTAAACAAGCTATTTTTTGTAAATTCATAAAAATGTGAAAATCCATGCTGAAACTCGCAAACGGAAACCACTCCTGTCCTCTACTTGCTACTAGAACTCAGCAGTGAAGTAAAAAAAAAAATCTTTAAATAGGGGTGACCCTACTTCCTAGTTTTCCGTTTATCGTGGCGATGTCTGGTCTACATTAACCACAATAATCGAGGGATTACTGGATATAGTTTCTGGAATACCATACCGTGGAATAATGTCCTTACACAATGCTTTAGCTACAGTTAATGTATCTAGTTGTTTTGTTGAAAATATTTCAACCCATTTTGAAAAAACCTCCATGCAATATTTTTCCCCTGACTTTTATTTAATTCAATAAAATCCATATGGAATGTTTGGTATTGTTAGGAGTAGCCTGTTATTGTTTTTCAGCCATAAGCCTTTTCCCTACTCTTGTTTGTCCCTCCTGCCTTGCCGTTGCGCTCGCGCAATTGCGCATGATTCAAAATTAGTCCCCGTTGTGTCTATTAAAGCCCCAATGATTATAATGTCATTGTCGGATCGTCTGCCTAAATTCTGAGCACTACTTCCCGCATCCTCGCCTGCTTCCCCGTAACAGGAATATATATGTTGATTCCAGGAATTGACCTCGCTTTGGCTGTACACTAACACCTCACTACATCGCGGTTCGGTTATAGCTGCTTCACTCCTTTGCGGGTTCAAAAAAATATTCAATAATTTTTTTGTAAAAAAGTATTCAATAAAAAGTTTTGTAAAAAAATCAATTAAAAAATGTAAAAAACATTAAAAATATTTTTTTTAAATCCAATGGACGCTTCCTGCAATACCAAGGAACGTTTCAGATAGCCAAGATTCAAGCCAATCGGCCAGCACCCCTTGAGATCCCGGATGCCAATTGGGCATTTCCTCTCTCCATTTATGCAGGCCTTCGTTATGCCGCCTAGACGCTCTCTATCCTTTGATGCATCTATCGAACCGAAGAAAACGTAAAAAATGCTAACAACGAATGAAAAAGGGTACTCTATTGGACATGTTGAAAGCGGGAAATAGCTTCACGACCGCAGCTAACAAATGTGGACATAATGAATCTACAGTTTGCTATATAAAGAAGGAAGAGACTAACATCCGTAAAACTGTCTCGATATCATTTCCGAAGGATGCCAAAAGGGTCATAAACACGCAAAATAAGTACATCGTCAGAAGGGAAAATGCACTCTGTCTGGATCGCCGAAAACCCGAACAACGTCCTCCTGCAGCCACAACGCCGCCACATGCAGCTTCTCCTGCATCATCTGCGGCGTCATCCAAGGAGCAGTAAAGCTCTTCGTGAACCTGTGCACTAATTCCTCATCAACTTCATCACACTGCACAGGTCTTTTCATCTCTATATTAAAATCAATCTTAGAAGAACTTATTGTTAGAGCTCAATTCCTTTTTTTTAATTTTTTTTTATAACATAACATGTAACATGAATGTCTCTCTCTCTCTCATGTGGGCCCCGCAATAAAAAGAACAAAGTTGGGTCACCCCTATTAAAAAAGTTTTATTTTTTATTTTTATTAAGTTCATAAAAATGTGAAAATCCACACTGAAACTCATAACCAGACGCCACTCTTGCTACTAGGACTCGGCACTGAAGAAAAAAAATATTATTTTTACTTTTTTATTTTTTATATATTTTTAATAGGGGTGACCCTACTTCGCGGATTTTCACTTTTCGCGGGGGGTCCGACCCCCCATTAACCGCGATAATCGAGGTATTACTGTATATTACCTTGTAAAATCAACTGAAAGTGATTACATTTTAGGATTGTAGTCAGAAGTCAGAAAAATAATCTTATGATTATTAGAGCCAACCAAGGGATTATTATCAAAAATTGCTGGAAGTTTTGATAATATGAAACATAATTCAATTTTAGGTTAATAATGTCAAAGGCCAAAGAGGTCAGAAAAGAGAATTTCACGCTAACGCAATAGTGAATAAGGGGATCATTAATCAAATTGGAGGATGTTTTCAACTCAACTGAAACAGGTGATTACATTTTGGGGAAATTAGGTCATCAGTGGTCAGTAAAAGAATTTCATGAGAACTCCAGAGTGAATAAAGTATTTTTTATTGAATTTGCAGGAAATGTTTGTCAACTTGAGCCAAGAGATGGTTACATTTTGAAATAGTGATTTCAAAGGTCACAAGGTTTACAAGTTAAAAAAAAACACGATTATGGTTATGACGTTTTATTGTTTCCAAAGATATTTCAGTCAGTCATGATGTGTTGATTCGTGCTTGCCCTCATTCCCATTGCAGGGACAGCGCCAACTTGAGGCAGCTCAGCTCTTCCACGCCATCCCCCAAAATCCCTTGAACACGATAATCGCCATTACTAAGCCAAGATGGAACATCCACGAAGGGGAGGAAGAAGTTGGACTGTGGGAGCGCATATGAGCCCTCAAAAAACACAAACATTTGTAGTTAATACAGCTCAATGAGTAAAAAATAAATAAAATAAACAAGAAAGTGGTTCAAATTTGTAAAATTAACAACAGATTACTGGATTGTTGTTTTTAACACTTTAGAGATGCATTTTACATGTAGAAGCCCAAATTTGTTCCAAACATTCTAAGGTCCCCTATACTACCTACGAAACCCTTTATGAAATATTAGCGAAACACAAGAAAAGAGAATAAAGATGATTATTTAATAAGGCATGCCAAGACTTACCATTAGGGTGGATGATCAAGGAGGTAAACATTTGGCAGCTGAGTAAATAAACGTACACAGCTACTTAACCATTTAACTTAACTTCAAATTATGTCACGTTTAATGATGTATCGATAACACAACGATTGCCTTTGGCGACTTTTCATAATTTCCTAGAATGCAAAGGTATTTGTCGTCAAGCTTGGCAATGGCAAAAAAAATTGATTTTCAGTTTCTTAATTTTAAATGTTTCACATCTAGAGATAAAAACTTTTTGTAACCAGAATATTTCATATGGAGACGTTCATAAGTAGTATATATAGTGTACCGTATTTTCACACCTATAGGGCACACTTAAAAGAATATTTTTTCTAAAATGGTCGATGCACCCAATCGGTCGGTCTGCCTTGTTTGTGCACTAAATTCAATTTTTGTATGGCCCTGACCGCTTGAGTGACTGGTTTTATTTCTTGCCAGCACTTATTGCGATCAACCCAGCGGACGTTCACCCTAAAAATAGCCTCCCCGCGCATTCCAAGCATTACGGTAAATCCATTCAAAACATCCCAGGCGATTTGACTTCCATGTGCTTGCAGCGCTTTTAGCCCTCTAAAACACTTTCAATACTTAAAGAAATAGCACAGTAGAGCTATCCAGAGGAAATGCCTGACGTGAATTACAACCGAACGTGGGTGTGAACGCTTGGAAAATGGACTGAAGCCATGGATCTAACACAATTTAACAGCTTTGCGAATGGCTTGTGAGTGATGAATGCCGGATGGCTAAACTTAGCAGGCGGGCAGGCAGCGGCGCATGAGTTACATGACGATTTGCAATGGATATAACAGCGAGAAGAATCAAGGTGTCGGCCAGCACTGTTGTTCGAGCTTTCGGCAAAGCTGGAATAAAGTTCCCGGAATACACAACTCTGAATGACAGTGAGATGTTGCATTGCATGTTGAACCCCAAACTCTTTATATCAGATACAGAAGATGCAGAGTTTGACAGTTTTGTAGATGTTTAACTGCTTTGACTTCTATTAACTTGTGTACCTTTTACCTCCATAAAGCACTATTAAACTTTGTTTTGCTCGTGCTGTCTCTAAAAAAACACGCTAGCGGCTAGCAAAACATAGGTACGCTAGCGGCTAGCATAACATAGGTATGCTAGCGGCTAGTCTAGACTGCGCCCTTTCAGACGGTGCATTTTATAGGTGTGAAAATACGGTATATATTATTGCTGCCACGCCGTATTGAAATGTTTATCCGCAATTAATCGCATCCGGTCCAATTAATTTGGACATTTTTTTATGATTTAAATACAAAAATTATTATATGCATCATAATATTCTTATCTTTGAGCTATTTTTCCTGTTAGCCCTTAATCAATTCACTGCCGTAGAGATCAAATCTCTTTCAGCTAGGGAGGCTGCCATGGACTAATCATATTTCACATCCATTGACAGCGATATAATTTGACTGGGACCAGCAACAACCAAACTACGATCACATTACAATTGAAAAAACAAACAAAATTGTTTTGCCTTTACAGTGGTACCTCGTCATACGACCGCTCGTCATACAATATTCTCGTCTTACGACAATAATTTCGATCGAAGAATTCGCCCGTGATGCGGTCAAAATTTCGTGATGCAACCAAGCCAGGTGGCCATGGCACTGTCTTTTTTGCATCTCTGTCGTGTATAAAATATGTCTACGAGCACTGGGCGGACTTTGCATTTCCACACCTGTTTTTCCCCCCACTTTGGTCTACATTTATATACCAGGTAAACAACAATGGATCGGCAGTTTTTCAAAGAAAAGATCTGGAATATACACTCGGTAATCAGACACGGGGAAGCGGCAAGTTCCAAACAACTCTTGTTTTGTTCGTTTACGAGTGCCGTGGATAAAGTCCCCCCGAACACCTCCCCCCGCCTCCGTGTGTATGTTGCTGTCTATATCCCCGGCGAAATGCGTCTAATTTTACTTCTATTAAACACATTTATTACTATTAAACCACTCGTTATTTATTACTTTGTCAATACATGGCGAATTAGAAGAAATAAAACATGTTTTACACGAGTGCGTCGTTGCCGTGGATAAAGTCCCCCCAACAACTCCCCCCGCCTCCGTGTGTGTCGTCGCTTTCCCTTCCGCGAAATGCGTCTAATTTTACTTCTATTAAACACATTTTATTACTATTAAACCACTCGTTATTTATTACTTTGTCAATATATGGCGAATTAGAAGAAATAAAAAAAAATTTTCCAATCCAATTTCCTGTCTTTGGTGTTTTTTCAGAGGGTTGGAACGAATTAATTTGTTTTCCATTCATTTCAATAGGAAACGTCCGCTCGAGTTACGAGAATCTCGTCATACGATATCAGTCTCGGAACGGATCACGATCGTATGTCGAGGTACCACTGTATAAGAAAGGATACTAGATTTTTTTCTTTTACCCGTATGTAAAATGTAGCTCAACTTACGCTCTTAAAGGGACAGCGACAAGGCAGACCATATGTGTGTAGCGGTTCTGGGCAGTCCTGTCCGGGTGGAATCATCTGATTCAAAATGTCACAGATGTCGGGGTAGTGACAACTTCCCAGGTCCAACAAACATGGGATTTTCACCCAAAAACCCATCACTTCCTTCTCCAGTGTGATGTTAACCTGAAACACAAATCCATAAAATGAATTCCGTGGTATTTAACTTCTTACATGCCATTGACAACCATGGACTTGTTCCAGTGCAATCCATTTTGACTGGGTAGAATTTTTACAGATTTTTTTTCACCCTTTTCCCCAAAATATTCTCATCTCTCATCTCATTTTCTGAACCGCTTTATCCTAATTAGGGTCGCGGGGGGTGCTGGAGCCTATCCCAGCTGACTCCGGGCCAGAGGCGGGGGACACCCTGAATAGGTTGCCAGCCGATCGGAGGGCACAAGGAGACGGACAACCGTGCACACTCACACCCATACCTAGGGGCAATTTAGAGTGTCCAATCAGCCTACCATGCATGTTTTTGGAATGTGGGAGGAAACTGGAGTATCCGGAGGAAACCCACACAGGCACAGGGAGTCCCAAAATGTTTTTAAATGTAATTAAAAGAAATAATAATGAAGATTGTATTTATTTTTCCTTTCCTGTTTATTTTTTAACTTAAATATGTATTGCTAAAATATTTACGTTGAGCTCTTTGGACGCCATTGACGACGCTAGAGGTCCAATATCTTTTGAGTTTGGGTTTTTATAAACATATCTAAAAAATAAATATTTGATTTTCCATTCATGTTCTTTTTTGTGAAATATGTATTGAGAAAATATTTAGATACCACTGACAAGGCATCCAACCCATTTTGAATGAGCGGCAGGGCAGCGATCATTCAATCACTGCTTGTGGCAACCTAAATATTAATTCTTAATTTTCTGAACCGCTTATCCTCACAAGGGTCGCAGGGGGTCCTGGAGCCTATTCCAGCTGACGGAAGAACATAATGTCATGGCTCTTTTGAGTTTCCAGTTATTTCTACAACTCTGATTTTTGTGATCAAAAGTGATCAAATCTGCTGGGTCAAAATATACATACAGCAATACGAATTAGCAATTTTGGTGACTAAGAAAGTTGTGTCAGTGAAATGAGCTTCATGGCATGGCATGACAAGTCAGAAAAGTCACTTGGAGCCATTTCAAAGCAGCTGTAGTTCCCAAGAGCAACAGTGCAAACAATTGTTTGTAAGTATAAAGTGCATGGCTCTGTTTTGTCACTGCCACAATCAGGAAGAAAACGCAAGCTATCACCTGCTGCTGAGAGACAATTGGTTAGAAGGGTGAAGATTCCACCGAGAATCACCAAAAAGCAGATCTGCCAAGAATTAGAAGCTGTTGGAACACATGTTAGTGTCCACAGTCAAGCGTGTTTTGGATCTCCATGGACTGAGAGGCTGCCATGCAAGAAGGGAGCCCTTGCTCCAAAAGCGGCCCCTTAAGGCTCGACTGAAGTTTGCTGTTGATCACATGGACAAAGATAAGACCTTCTGGACGAAAGTTCTGTGGTCAGATGAAACAAAAATTGAGCTGTTTGGCCACAATGCCCACCAATATGTTTGGAGAAGAAAAGGTGAGGCCATTAACCCCAAGTACACCATGCCTTTCATCATGCACGGTGGTGGTAGTATTATGCTGTGGGGCTGTTTTGCTCACAATGGAACTGGTGCTTTACAGAGAGTAAATGGGATAATGAAGAAGGAGGATTACCTTCAAATTCTTCTAGATAACCTAAAGTCATCAGCCTGTATATTGGGTCTTGGGCGCAGTTGGGTGTTCCAACAGGACAATGACCCCAAACACACACCAAAAGTGGTAATGGAATGGCTAAATCAGGCTAGAATTAAGGTTTTCGAATGGCCTTCCCAAAGTCCTGACTTAAACACCATTGAGAACTTGTGGACAAAGCTGTCAGAAAGCCATCAAATTTAACTGAACTGCACCAATTATGTCAAGAGGAGTGGTCAAAGATTCAACCAGAAGCTTGTGGATGGCTACCAAAAGTGCCTAATTGAAGTGAAAATGGCCAAGAGACATGTTACCAAATATTAGCGCTGCTGTATTTTTGACCCAGCAGATTTGATCGCTTTTTTTTGTTCACCCATAATGAAGTCATAAAAGAACCAAACTTCATGAATGTTTTTGATGACAAAGAAGTATATGTTCCAATCACTCTATAGGAGAAAAATCAGAGTTGTAGAGATAACTGGAAACTCAAGAGAGCCATGACATTATGTTCTTCACAAGTGTATGTAAACTTTTGACCACAACTGCGCGCGCACGCACGCGCGCACGCACGCACGCACGCACGCACGCACGCACGCACGCACGCACGCACGCACACACACACACACAAATAAATAGTAATTCAAAAAACAACTTCAAGATAAAGTAATCAGAAAAAATGATATTTAAAAAAAAATAATGCAAATAAAAAAGATTGAAAATAAATTACACAGAAAAATCGAAGTTAAAAAAATATTAAAACAACAAAATACATTTACCAGGAAAACCCTGGGACCCTAGTGCTAACCCAGTTGGAAAAATTCATTAAAAAATCGATCCCATAAAATTAATTTTGAAAAACCGAGTTTTAAAAAATTATATAAAAAATAATTTGAAATACCGACAAAGCTTTTTTTTTAATTTTTAAACTGAGATCACTACATGTTTAATGAAATAAATTGAATGCATGTTAAATGTAAAGATATTAACTTTTTTTTCATTTAAAAAAAAATCTTTACTAAAAAGACAAAAAGGGAAAAAAGAAAATAGCAAATCAATAAATATTATCTCGTTTAATACGTTTTCAAATACATTTAGTATCATGAATAAACATGTTCGTCATCTTCTGTAGTCTTCAGTGACATCAGACAGACGACTACTTTTGCACAGTAATATATCAGTGAAGTAATATATCAGTGAATGACAATTGCATTATTTTTAATATTGTACATGAGGCAATTTATCGACTGGCGAAAAAATTGGCGATTAATCAAAAATAAACGTTTGTGGCAGCAATACCAACATTTAAGGGGGCTCGAAGCTCCACGGACGTGGTGCCCGACGCAGACGCCGTCACGTCACCGGGTATGGTGAAGGGGTCCGGGGACACCCTGAGG
Source organism: Stigmatopora argus (assembly GCF_051989625.1). Taxonomy (NCBI): domain Eukaryota; kingdom Metazoa; phylum Chordata; class Actinopteri; order Syngnathiformes; family Syngnathidae; genus Stigmatopora; species Stigmatopora argus. The sequence continues at coordinate 9,118,816 of NC_135406.1, forward strand.
GTCTCCAGCACCACCGCCGCTTCCGGTGTCCCGCAGTTCTCCCACGCAAAGCCAGAAACCTCCACAGGTAACGTAAAAAAAACTTTCGAGTCCATACTAAATCAATTTAATTGCTTTTCATCAACCTTTGCATATTGTTCGTGTCAGTGAAGAGTCCACCTTACCTTGACTTTGTTGATTCGCTTCCAGCCGTGCTGACTTTGACTTAACACTAAAACTCCCAGCATGCTCAGTGCCAACGTCGCAACGTTTTTCATATTTCTTTGGTTTCGGCAAAAAATAAAATGAAACAAATGGAATAAAAGACGGCCGAAAAGGGCGCCAAGGCACTCTCAACTTCCACTTCTGTCTATTTCCGTGTTTGACGTCACCAAGCAGTTGTAAATCATATGATCAATCACGTGGTGCGGGATTGTTCAGGCAGAACAGCGTTAGATCAGCTATCGGGGACTTTTTTGACATAAAGAGCCATAACTACAAGAACAGTATATTTGGACACAGGTCAGGAAAAGCTTTTACAATGTTTGTTTCTCTTTGAAAAGCTTTTACAACTGCCAGAACACAGGGACAATTGTTTATAAAACACACACCAGAGCCACATTGCTGTGAAGAGACTACACAAATCACAAATCAAATTTTTGTCACGACAACGCACTCGTAAACGGAACAAACAAATTTAAATTAACTTGGATTAATATATACAGACACTCAAACATACGTTTAATGTAACTTTACACAAAACTGAATTCTAGTTTTGTCTTAATCTTTTGTTACCTTCGTTTTCCGGGTTGGCGGTTTGCCACGCCTCCGCCCTCACGTTCGCTATCGATGGACTGTTTGCTGTTGTATTGCCTTCAAAATATTCCCAAAATGATGCACACAAATGTCCTCACATTTAGGATAACGCACGACCACTTGCCAACGAGAAATAGCCTTTAAAGAACGATCGCGGGGTCTCAAACTTGCGGCCCGCGGGCCAACTGCGGCCCGCGGGACGATAATTTGCGGCCCCCGTCTTAATATGAAAGATCGATTTTTTTTTTTTTTTAATTTTTTTTTAATTTTTTTTTTTACCCCTTTCCCCATGATGGCGCCGTTTAAGTGACAGCCAGTGGCAGTAGCTCTGTCCACTCATGTTTTTCTTGTTTTACAGCATGTTTTACATGAAAAATTAGAGGGAACATTGACATGCACCTGCTTGTGGCAGGTGTGATACTGGTGTGCCGATAGCGAGCAATGATGATGTCGTGACCGGATGATTCGCCTAAAGACGTTTCGCCGACGGACGTTTGACAGACGGACAGGTCGTACTAGTATTTGTTAGTTTAATGATTAAATACAAATACTAGTATTTGTATTTAATCATTAAACGCTGTTTTCAGCTGGATTTGACCGAATTTGAGAGCATTTTGAGCCGTTTGGCGAATGGACGTCTATAGACGTTTTTTTGCCTCCATCGCGATATCATCCAGTATTTGTATTTAATCATTAAATGCTGTTTTAGGGTGGATTTGACCCGATTGCTGTCATTTTACGGCTCGGTTCTGCTACATCTGCCTGCCCAAGAGTGCTTATTCCCGGACTGCCATTGATGGTAGACGAACATTGATTTTTACTATAATTTGGACAACACCGGCGGCGGGCCGGATTAAAAATCCTAACGGGCCGTATATGGCCCGCGGGCCGAGGTTGAAAAACTTGTACACACACGATCCGGCGGGGCGAGCGTTCGAATCCCGTTTCGGCGAAACCTCCGTTCGGCCGAATGAACGTTCGGTGGAACGTCCATTCGGCGAACTGCCCGTCTGTCAAACGTCCGTCGGCGAAACGTCTTTAGGCGAATCATCCGAGTACCGATGATGTCGCTCACACTGGTACTCAGTGCGCTCAGGGAGGTTGTCTTTCTGCTCAGACCAACAAAAAATTAGAGGGAACTTTGGTTCGGAGCTGAATGAACCAATCACGGTGAGGTATACGGCTCTGGAGGGCGGGACATCGGCCGGGCTGTCCAGTGCCTCGCTCACTCACTCATTCATTCCTCCAATCAGCTGGGCGGAGGGGAAGCCGTGAGGCCGATCACTCCGCTCGGCGCGCACACTCCTCCGCTGCTCTCAGCATAGAACTGAATGAGGCGCTATGATCCGTGATCCAGCCTGTGTCAGTGTCTGTAGCCATCTCCGCGATTGAAACGGAGAGCGAAAGTGCACATGCGCCACAAACCCGCGCGACTGAATGTGAAAGATCAACCCGAGACTCATTCCAAGTGGAAAAACATATTACAGAGCCCCAGAGATGTCTCTTTCAAAGCCTGCCGTGAAGAGAAAGGTCGGTGATGAGCACAGACAGTTTCAAGAAAAGTGGGGAGTGCAATATTTCTTTGTTGAACACAGGGGCACCCCGACGTGTCTCATTTACACTGAAAAAGTTGCGGTGCACAAGGAATACAATTTGAAACGTAATTGTACTATGAGACATGCTGAGGAGTACGAAAAATACCAGGGAGATTAGAGAGCCAACCAGGTTGCCAGTCTTAAAACACGTCTTCTGAGGCAACAGGATCTCTTCAAGAAGGCTACCAAAGACAGTAATGCAGCAGTCAAAGCTAGCTACGCCGTTTGTGAGTTGATTGATCCTGTGCTAAGTGATCCCAAATGGCTCATGGACTTGGCTTTTCTTGTTGATATCACACATGAGCTTAATGTACTGAACAAGAAGCTACAAGGCCAGGGGCAACTTGTCAGTGCTGCCTATGACAACGTGAGAGCATTCTGCACTAAACTTGTGTTATGGAAAGCCCAGCTCTCTCAGACAAACCTTTGCCATTTCCCAGCATGCAAGGCTCTCGTGGATGCAGGCACACCATTCAGTGGTGAGAAGTATGTTGAGGCCATTTCGAAGCTACAGGAGGAATTTGATCACAGATTTGCAGACTTCAAGACACACAAAGCCACATTTCAAATTTTTGCGGACCCCTTCTCCTTTGATGTGCAAGATGCCCCTCCTGAGCTTCAAATGGAGCTCATTGACCTGCAGTGCAACTCTGCACTCAAAGCCAAGTTCAGGGAGGTGAGTGGAGAAGCAGACAAGCTTGGGCAATTTTTGAGAGAGTTGACCCCCAGCTTCCCTGAACTTTCCCGAAGGTTCAAGCGGACCATGTGCCTTTTTGGGAGCACATACTTGTGTGAGAAGCTCTTCTCCACCTTGAACTTCAATAAGTCCAAGTACAGGTCCAGACTTACTGATGAGCATCTTCAAGCTCTACTGAGGGTCTCCACTGCTTCCTCCCTCAAGCCAAATGTGACTATGTGAGAAGAAGCGCTGCCAGGTCTCTAGCAGCAAGGAGTAGGCAAAAGAAGCCGTGTTCAGAATATTTCATGTTCAATGTTCCATTCAAGTTCAGAAAGTTAAAGGTTAAAGAGCTGTTAATACAGACATTTGAAACGGAATAAAAATAATTCATTTTCTCTACTTAGCCAGCCAGTGTATATCTACTGTATGCTCATTAGTATTATTTGGTTTTATATTACTGATTGATTTATTTTTTATTCATCTTTAAGTTAATTTATTTAATTCATTATTTTTTGTTAAAAAATAAAGATATTTGATAACGTTGGAAAGTTTTATCAGTGCTTTTCTTGTGGAAATCCTGATGCGGCCCAGTCTCACCCAGACTCGGCCTCTAGCGGCCCCCAGGTAAATTGAGTTCGAGACCCCTGCCTTAGATAGAATAACAGGAAATACAATAGTTGAGCTTACCCACGTATTGATTGTGAGTAATGAAGTTTTATTCTGAGAAAGGTTGCCATTGCCTATGGGTGTTGTGTGCACGAGTATACTTCATTACCCAGAAAGCCCTCTTTTTGCCCGCGCATGCAATGTTGTGCGTTTCCTGGTCTTAGGGGAAACTCGTCTGAATTAATCGTTCCGTGCTCGTAAATATTGTTATACACGAAATATATGCAAAAAAGATCTGGCTTGGTCGCATCACGAAATTTTGATCTAATCGTTCCGTGCTCGTAAATATTGTTATACACGAAATATATGCAAAAAAGACCTGGCTTGGTCGTATCACGAAATTTTGATCGCATGACGGGCAAATTATTCGATCAAAATTTCCGCCGTAAGACGAGAATTTTGTAAGACGAGCGGTCGTTTGACGAGGTACCACTGTAGATAGGTAATAAGTAAGTTAATAAAGAAGCAATCTCTTTGATCAGCAAGCATGAAGCTGTCCTACATTCTGTCAGGAATTTATATTTTGAATATGACACGAAGGAAGAGAGCTCTATCTTCCTCTATCTTCATCGAAGCTTTTATCACAGAATATTCCGGGCACAGATGAACTACAGGCAAAGGTTGTCATCCACAAATGCACATGAAGAACTACTTGCAACCTACCTTTATACTGTCAGAAGGGTGGTACCGAAACTAAACAAGGATGAGATTTTCCACTTCATACAGCAAGCTTTTGTTATGAACAGGCAAATGGAAGATAACGACAATATTGCAAGTCTTCAAGTTCACATCTGGCTACAGAACATAGCTCTACTAAGGAGAAGAGTACGTTCATGCAGTCTTGACTAAATAAGGGCAAAATACGCATTTTAATGAGGCCTCCTTCGGACACAAACGGGAATGTATATGTTGCACCCTGCATTTAATCTTAAAACACAGGGAGAAATAATCAGAACAGTGATACATTGTTGTTTCTTCAATCAAACTTTACTGTAATGACTAAAAATCTCCCGTGCCTCAAGCTATGTGCTAAAACATCAATAATCGAATACCGATACTCTTTAACATGCCAGACAACTGCCATGTGATCAAAGGATCAACAATCGAACACCGATACACACATCCAATCCAAACTAGTTGTACATTCTCAACATGCAATCATTGATAAATCAAATACTAGCATGTCACACTCTCCCCCACAAAAACAAATGTTGTCTCGACATCAGTACATTCCAAATATCTTCCCCTTGTTGGTTGTTATTCTGAACAGTCTAGCGAACTTGTCACTTCACATCCCCTTCTGCGAGCTGATACTCATGAAAACTCCAGACGGCAAGGGCCACAGTTCAAATATAGTCCACAACTCATACGGTCCACGTTTACTGGATGGAAACTCTAATCACAGTCCGTAACAGTCCATGCCCGCATAATGCATGTCACCCTTGTAGGCTCAAGCCTGTTGGAGTCCATACATAAAGGGTGGTTGAATGTAATATGGCTGCAGGTGTACTAACAAAGGGACCACTCCTGGTGCCGGGTAAGCAGGTAGCAGCTGATGTGGTGACTGGGTACTATAACAGGAGGGGACACCAAGCTGATCATAGGTCGTGCGTCGTGGTGGATGTCTCTCCCTTCTTAGCCGTTCATAAGTCAACGCCTCAGGTTCAGTCACAGCGGTTGGCGGAGAGGTCTCTGATAAATGATCATCACGAGGATCTTCAACAGCCAGATTTGTTCCCTCACCAAGCAGGTCCTCCAGCTGATTGTCATCTTCTGCTTGTACTGGTCCGGAAGCAGGGCCCTTCACTTCAAGTCTCTGATCAGCTGGCAGTGGCCTGTGCTCAAACTCCATCCCTTGGGCATCTCTCTCATTTAGCACCTGGAGGGGCTCGTAGTGAAAGTCATCTCTGTTACCACTGTCTTCGTCTGTCTCTTGAAGATGAGATACCGGCTGCTGTTTATTTCTCTCCATACTTTTGTCAATTTTCCTTCTTCTGGTGTCAGGTTTTTTATCAGGATGCACTGTCCTGGTTGTAGCACAGAGCTCCTCACTTTGGTGTCATAGTGCTTTTTACCTCGTTCTGCAGCTTTCCGTACACTCTCGGTGGCAATGGTGTACGCCTCCTCCATCCCCCGTCTCAATTTCTCCACTTTGGCCTTGTAAAACTCCATCTTGTGCATTTGCTCCCTGTAGCGTGCCACCTCACTCTCCAGCTTGTCAGCTTTGATTGCGCGTTCTCTCAGCGCCTCCTGTTCATCGCGATAGGCGCGGGCTGCACGGGCGTCTACGAGCAGCTTCAAATTCTCCTGCTGGACCCTCTTTATTTCTCCCTCCATGTTTCTTGCTTGTGTCTGTTGTCCAGCAGTTGTTCATTCCTCTTTTCTAGCTCTTCTCTAAGTCGTCTGATCTTTGTCTTTGAATTGGCAAGTTCCATCATCAGGTGTTGCTGAGTTCCCATCTGCTACTGTTGCATACTGGGAGGATTGACGATGGACAGTGGACTGAATGTGCCACAAAGCACACAGACCACACCTTCCCTTTCCTGATTTAGTTCTGCTATAGTCTCTTCTTTTGGTATGGAGTTGATTGACACAGCAGCTGTCTCATTTGCATCTGACACTGAACAACACATCTGTAAGGAAGGCAGAGTCAAAGGGGACATTTCGTCGTTCATGGTTGACACTCGTCCCGCAGGGGCAACCACTAGTCTTTTAAAAGGGGCTTCTCTTAGTGGTCTGACTCCTCAGATTTTACATCCAGCTTGGAAATGTTCTCCACTCCCACACCGATAACAGTGTGTGGACTTCACATCTCGCCCTGCTGACAGGCAAAACACCTCCTTGGGACATAGGCAGGGCGGCTAGTGTTCCAGTGGGGTGAATGGGGCTGGCTGTAGAAATTCTTTTGAGCAGAAGGTGGCTGGGGGTCCTTAACTGGTCTTCTAACTGAGGGTGGGGGGTAGGACTGAGGCTGAAACATAGACTGCTGTAGTGTCTCTTTAATCTGAGCTATCTCTGCACTGAGATCTTTAAGAGAAGCAACACTTGCCTTAAGTTTAGTCAACTCCGCTCGTACCTCAGGGGACTCTTTTGGTTTTTCTTCTCCTGGGCAATGGGTAGGTCGTAGGTCTTCTGACTGTACCTTGCTGACATGTGTCGCTGCCTGTAGGGCACTAAACTTTTTATTTCTCCTTTCCGTTTCATTAGCACAGGCTATATTTAACCGCTCTAGTAAAAGCTCATCTGAAGTCTTACAGTTCAGCAGGAGAGGCTGCATATTTACTCTAACACTGTCACTCTGGAGACTAGTGAGTATCGTGTGCAAGCACATACGCAGGACTAAACTTGGGTCATACTGTAGTCCTGATTCTGATTCTCGAGATGCAAACAGTACCTTCTGCCTAAGACCTAAGACTCGCATTAAGAAACTTTGAGGAGTCTCTTTGATATGCTGCACTACTGAAGCTAACTGCATATAGAGGTCGGTAGCACTCCTCTCCTGAAAATGAGCGTGTAGGATGCATTTGAGTGTGGGAAGAGTGAGGTTAGGTTTTTCTTCCAAGTAACTACGTAGCTGCAAACTGCGGGAGATAGCTCTGATAACTGCATCAATGATTGCCACATCTAGGTAACCCCTATTCAGTCCATTTTCAATTTGATGAACAAGGCTGGAGAATGTCAGCTTGTCCCTCTGGCCTGGTTCGCCTATTTGGCCGGCAATTTTGAAGTCCTTGCGCCAGTATGAGGTTGGCTGGGGCTGGGGAGACCCCCCCCGAGGGTCCGCATCATCTGGTAGCTGGGGCAAAGTTATTGGAGTCTCTTCTAATCTTGATCCTTGTTTTTCATTTCTTTTGACTTCATGCTTCATATCTGATATTTTTTCTTTCAGTTTCAACAATTCAGACATGCCTTCATCCTCTAATTCCTCTAGTTCTTCTCTTTCTAGGTACTTCACAATGTGAGCCACTAATGATAGACGCGATTTCCGTTTAACACTTCTTAATATGTTAAGAAAATCACATATTTCCAGTAGGTGATTTTCCGTCAGGTTGTTCAATGTTCCTACCACCTCTTCGAGTAACTGTTCCGTTTTGTTGACGATGTAGGAGTTCTGTTGACTGTACAGGAGTGAACTCTGAACTGGCACGTCTTTACTGTCCCTCTGATGATCTCGTATTGGCCTCAGATGACAAGTACTCAACCGCCAACTTCCAGTTCTTCTTAAACAGCAACACCTCCTCTCACCGCCATCTGCCTGGTTTGTAGTGTTTGGGGGGATTTAGCTGGCTCAGAATTCAGTGAGCAGGTCATGGACACTAGACATCTGAACAGCAATCCCAGCGGTGCCTCCAAATGTTACACCCTGCATTTAATCTTAAAACACAAGGAGAAATAATCAGAACAGGGATATGTTTTGTTGTTTCTTCAATCCAACTTTACTGTAATGACTAAAAATCTCCCGTGCCTCAAGCTATGTGCTAAGACATCAATAATCGAATACCGATACTCTTTAAGATGCCACACACTTGCCATGTGATCAAGGGATCACAAGCGAACACCAATAAACACATCCAATCCAAACTCGTTGTACATTCTCAACATGCAATCGTTAATAACTTACATACTTTAGCATGTCACATATTTTGAATACATATATGACAAGCCACACAGTATTTAAATGTAAAAATACATGAAAATGTGTGCCTTTTTTGTCATGCCACCATTGTTTTTTAACCTTTTCAAAATGTTTGTTAATATGCTAGTACAGCTATCTAATACAAGAATACAGTAGATACCAAGTGTAAAAAAGCAATGTTGGCTTTCTTAAGCCAAGTAATAACTTGATTCATTGTAAAGCATGTTTGCTGTGTGTGTGTGTTTTTTAAGGGATGAAAACCATCTGGCCAATCAAGTTGAATTGGAGTGGTCTGGACGATTCCAGCTCATTGGCCCGGCATTCCAAACCATTCAGGCTTGCTACATTGGAGGACCCTGGCACAAATCTGGATGGTTTGAAATTACTAGGTGTTACGGTCATGAGTGAACGGCCCCAAAACAGGCAAAGGTAACAGTCTCTGACAGTGGCGAAATATCTTTATTTAAATGTACCAAGACTGACCAAAGGTACAAGGGGCGTGGCGTTGGCAGGTCGCTGATTCGTGGCGCGGAGGTTGGGGCCTGCATCTGTCCGTAGCAGAAGCCGAGGCGAATGTACAAGAGGGAGTGGGCTAAAGCATGGGCCTATAGTAAAACAAAAAGTCAGACAGAGAGAAAGAGGGTGCACATAGGATTTTCATTTTATAATCGTTGCATTTTCTGCTGCTAAATATTTTTAAAATGTGATATGTTGAGGTGTTTAATTGTATATTATGGGTTTTTGTTTTAACGTGTTGATAACAATATATCAGTAAAGTTGGATTGAGTTTGTAAGAAGGTTGAGTCTCAATTGAAACACTTTCACCTTTTTTATATGGAGACAATAAATCCAATATTGGAGCTGGTTATCTTGTTCATTTCCTTTTATTTCGTCAGAAAGTTTTTATCACCTGTCTCCTCAAACGTTTCAACTGAGATAACTGCAAACATTTCCGAAAACAACTTAAACCAGTGGTCACCAAACTACGGCCCGCGGGCCGGATACGGGCCGCCGGCACATTTGGACCGGCCCTCTGAACAATACCAGAGACGCTATCGGATTTTTTTCCTATTTGGCCTTGAAGACTGGGACGTTTTAATCTTGTGTTTGGTTCATTGCACCTCTGCTGAGCCCACAAATCATCGCAGTGAAGCGGGCCTTCGCATTGCTTCTTTGGTGACACGCGCGGGGAGAGTGTTTCCCTTTGATGCATGCGGGCAGAGTGTTAGCGAGACATCTGGACGATCGCAGGTGAGGGCGGAGCCCTGGGGCCATCGCTATTGCGATGCTATTCAAGCATATAAAAACTGTGCAACCTGAACCTGTTTGAGAACGGAATAATGGTGAAAAGGTTAGTTAAGAGAAAAATTGATTCAGAATGCAGGGTATTTAACCTGCAGTGGACAAACGATTATTTTTTTGTTCAATGCAAAGAAAAGGCTGTTTGTCTCATCTGTCAAGAGACGGTGGCAGTATTCAAAGAATACAATCTTTGCCGGCACTACGAATCCCGTCACAAAGACAAGTACGATAGCGTGCAAGGCCAAATACGAGCAGACAAACTCTCAAAGCTAAAAGTTGGACTATTATCTCAGCAGACTACATTTCTACGCCAAGCTCAGCTGAACCAGGCATCCGTTCGGGCCAGCTTTCGGGTTGCTAAACTGATAGCAAGCAACGGTAAGCCTTTCACTGACGGAGAGTTTTTTAAGAAATGTATGGATGTTGTCGTGGAGGAAGTGTGTCCCGAGAAGAAAGATGCATTTAATGCCGTAAGTCTCTCGGTGAGTACAATGACCAGACGCGTTGAAGAAATCGGGAGTACTGTATATGCCCAGCTGCAGCAGAAGACGAAATAACTTGACTTTTTTTCATTAGCACTGGATGAAAGCACGGAGGTGCAAGACACAGCGCAACTTCTCATTTTTATTCGTGGAGTTAGCGCAAACTTTGAGATTTGCTAGGATCTGGCAGCCCTCCAAAGTCTCAAAGGGACTACAACGGGAGAGGATATTTTTGACAAAGTGTGCCAAACCATGGAGAAGTTGGACCTGGACTGGTCAAAGCTAGCTAGCATCACGACTGACGGGGCTCATAGCATGGTGGGGCCGAAACTCGCGGTCTAATAATGGGACGCATGAACCGGGAGTTGGAAAAAGGGGTCTCACCGCCCCGCTACGAGTCCACTGCCGAATTCACCAGCAAGCACTGTGCTGCAAAATGTTGACGTGGTATTCTGTAATGACGGTTGTGGTGTCGTGCATAAACTTCAGAGCAAAAAGAGAAGATTGTGCATGGCACAACAGAAAGTTAATGTTCCATGGCTTTTTTTCTATGAAGAACCCAGAGAGAGTTATTTAGTTATTATTTATTTCATAAATAGTGTTATTTATTTCCTGTTTTTTCTGTGAAGAACTCAGAGAGGGTTATTTAGTTATTATTTATTTCATTAATAATGTTATTATTTGTTTCCTGACTTTTTTTCTGTATAGAACCTGGAAAGGGTTATTTGGTTATGTGTGGCTTTCTGGAAAACAATAAATTTTTTAAGCTCCCCTACGATCGTCACACTTTTTCTGTTACAAACTGACACCGGCCCCCCATCAGAGAAGGGAAAAGTTACGTGGCCCTCACAGGAAAAAGTTTGGGGACCCCTGACTTAAACCCATAAGTTGTGTTGTGGCACCATACCAAGGCCACCATGCCCCCTGTCAAGACATAGGACTTCCCATGACTCAATATGGCACCTCACCCACATAAGCTTATGTAAAAAAAAATTTTCTCAGTGCTCCCAAAATCCCCATTTCACAGAGCAGTTTATTTGCTCATCCACGTCAAGTTTCAAATTTGGACTTTGCTGCTGGGGGCGGCCCAGTGGAGCGAGTGCTTAGCGCGTCGGCCTCACAACTCTGGGGTCCTGGGTTCAAATCCAGGTAACATCTCACATCTGGAGTTTGCATGTTCTCCCTGGGCCTGCGTGGGTTTCCTCTGGGTACTCCGGTTTCCTCCCACATCCCAAAAAACTTGCATGGTAGGCTGATTGGACACTTTAAATTTCCCCTAGGTATGGGTGTGTGTGCATGGTTGTCCGTCTCCTTGTGCCCTGCCATCGGCTGGCCAGCGATTCAGGGTGTCCCCTGCCTCTAGTCAGCTGGAACCCCCCGTGACCCTAATGAGGATAAAGCGGTTCAGAAAATGACCAGTATATTGATAATGTGTTTAATTTGGGACAATAATAGTATAAAAGAGGCAAGTTTTCTATACCAGTGGTGGGCAAACTTTTTGACTTGCGGGCCAGAATGGATACTAAAATTTGACAGCATTTGGACACGCAATGTAATTTATCAAACCTGGGGATTGAAATGTAAGAAAAAAGACACAATTGAAGGTGAAATTTTATTTTCAAATTTACTTTCAACATTAAGAACATATTATTATTCAACGAAAGATAGCAGTCTTTAAATTGAGAGTGATGAGCGGCATGTTGTTCTCCAAGTTACACTCCAACAAAGGTCTAGACTAGTGCGTCATCTATCGGGGAAACGAGGGTATTGCAGGGCAAAGGGAAATGAATGAGGTCATTGATTTTTACTATAATTTGGAGAACGTCGGTGGGGACAACGTCTGTGGGCCGGATTAAAAAGCCTAACGGGCCGTATATGGCCCGCGGGCCGTAGTTTGAAAAACATGTACACGCCAATAATACGCAACTTATTGATAATTTTGATATTAAATATTTAGATATTAATGCTCTTACATTGTCAATGCAATTACAAACACTCATGATTATAATTTTGAGAGCGAGAGATTACCTGGTTGATTGCTTTCAACAGTAAACTCTCTGTCTCTCTCTCTCTCATGATTATACGCAACTTATTGGTAATTTTGATATTAGATATTTAGATATTAATGCTCTTACATTGTCAATGCAATTAAAAACTCACTCTCATGATTATAATTTTGAGAGCGAGAGATTACCTGGTTGATCGCTTTCAACAGTAAACTCTCTGTCTCTCTCTCCCTCTTTCTCTCTCTCTCTCTCATGATTATAATTTTGAGAGCGAGCGAATCCGGCGACGAAATGTCCGTTCGACGAAATGTCCGCCGGCGAATCTGTCGACCAAATGTCCGTTCGACGAAACGTCCTTTCAACGAAACGTCCGTTCGATGAACTGTCCGTCGACCAAACGTCCATCGACCAAACGTCCGGGTACCATACATCAGTGGTGTGCAAATTTCCATCACAAGCGGAGACTGCCATTCCCATTGGGGCTTCTTGGCAGCTCACCCGCTTTTGCTGTCCAATCAGCAAAATCATTCCTGAAGGAAATAGATAATTAATGTATTAGATATGTGCACCACACATTTATGAATATAAGTTTGTTTTGGAAGTCCAATTACAGCCGTTGGTTGCCACAGTCAGTCAGCATGAGCAAATGCCATGCCAGTGGCTGTGATTAACCATTTGTTTGCCAATAATGCAATAATGGGCAAAACTGTGGTACATTGAAAACACGCAAATATTAACTATGTACAAATTGCAACCTCCAAGTGTTGCATTAAGTTGTACCCCTTTATTAATGCTATCAGTTTAGCTGTTTTTTTCCTTAGAATTGAGATGGTAATAGTTTTGCTTCTAAGTTTTTCTAGTAGCGGTCAATTTATATTGTATTCTGTTCGAGTTGTGCCCATTCCATTTATTCTTAGATAATCCATCTACATAAGGAATTTTGCATTACTGTTAGGTTTAAACACCAGACATTTGTATCACCAATCTGAAAGAAGGAAATCACAGAGAATTGAGTCAACTTTATTCAAAAATGAGAGGTTCTCGGGACTGCTCTCGTCACAATTCTCCGACACACTCTGAATAAAGTCTCCGCTCCCTTGTCTCTTATTGTGTCAAGTTACAGGAAGTTTCAAGCTGATCAAATGAAAGAGAGGGTTATCTCCTAGTTACAAAAGGGTCTTTGATGCATGACCATATGCTCTTTCAAGGTAACACCCCCACATCCTCTTTCTCCTTCTCCCGCAATCTTCACACAATGGTTCAAACAGGCGCCCGACCCCTGAAGCAGTTCCTCTTTGTTGAATATGGCGGAACTGCCTAAAGGTCAGGGCACCCCAAATTTTATGAGCAAGCTCATTCACACTCTAACCTAAAATCAGGAAAACTTATTTACAATAATTCCAACAATTACTCAGAGGTTGATATTTCAATTTGGAAGTGCTAAGGTTGACCATATTCTAGCACTCGTTTTATACCATAAAAGGCCTGCCAGATTTTAGGTGTCCAGTGTAAATTAGTCCGGGATTTATTAAGATCCGTTATCACAGCAGAAATTTGGTCAGTGCTGGTGCAAGTGTTTTGAATCTACTGTTGCACCTGAAGTTGCGAAGACCAAGCCGACACCTTATTGTGTTTATAATGGACTGCTCGTGCGTAGGTGGTCTCCGCAGAAGGAGGGTGATGGTGAAAGGGACGAGGCCTGTCAAGTAGTAGTGCCCAAACCATTTCGCCAGGCAGTACTGTCTTTGGCCCATGACAATTTCTGGGCTGGTCATTTAGGCGTTACTGTTACGACTCTCCCTAATGGTAAGATATACCAGGGAGTCACACTTACCACAGCAGAAAGATTCAGTCAATGACGAGCCAGACACACATTGCAAGTAGCCTTCAATGATGATTTATTAACAACAATGTCCACCAAAACCTGGACTATGGGACAACATAGGGGAAGCAAAAGATACTAAAGCGGCACCCTCAACTAAAAACGGTAAAAAACCACCCTCCCAGACAGGTGTTCAAATGAACACCCACAAAAATACAGGAAATAAGGCCTAAGGGTGCCACTGTCAGAATGAAGTAATAAAAGTCTAGACAGGTGAATGAACTACATGTATAAATGCAACAAACTATATGTATACCCTGGGGTGTCCAAACTTATCTCAAGTCCCCCTATGCAGCCCAAAATAATTAACTTTGTCAACAGAAATACTCAATATAACTATGAGTAGCGTACTTACAATACCAGGTGAAGCTGGGGCAAACAAACTTACTTAACGCTAGGCAATAAGTGCTATCTTAGAGAAAATAAGGACGCCACTGCCTCAGCATTTACAATCACAGGCAGTCAAGTGAGTCACGGGCGTCAAGGAAGTCAAGGAAGCCAAGGAAGTCAAGGAAGTCAAGGAAGCCAAGGGTTGAACTGAAAAATAAGAAGGGTTTAAATAAGGGCAGGAAGTGGATCTTGATTGGAGGAGGGATGATTGGGAAATAGTCACAGCTGTGTTGGCCTGGGCAAGGCTTTGCCACAGGGGTGGAGCCACAGCTCCCTGTACCTGCAGAAGAAAAAGAAAGCACACACAAAACAACACACCCTACTATAGTGTGTACCAGGCTGACAGCCGTAACACCTCCCCCCTCAAGAGTCAACCTGTTGACGAAATTGAACCACCAACCTGCCTCAACCAACCAACACTGATACAACTATCCCCCTAAACCCGATACAGGGCATCAGCCAAAACATTTTCTGAGCCCCTTTTGTGACGAATACTCAAATTATAATTTTGAAGGACAAGCGCCCAGCACATCAACCGCTGATTGTGGTTAAACATTTTATCCAGAAAGACTAACGGATTGTGGTCAGTGTACACCACGACTGGAGTAGAAGTAGATCCTACATAAACATCAAAGAATTGGAGCGCTAATAGCAGAGCAAGCGTCTCCTGTTCAATCGTAGAATACCGCTTTCGACTGGCATTAAACTTCTTAGAGAAGTACGCAACGGGATGGACTAAACCATTGGGTCCTGCTGGGTCAATACCACACCCGCACCAAGACCGCTCGCATCGACTTCAATAGAGAACGGTGAAGAAAAATCAGGAGCCCTGAGGACTGGGGCACTGCAAAGAAGAGCCTTGCAGTTCTCGAATGCAGACTGGCACTCAGTCGACCATACGAATGGCGCGGAGGGACTTATCAGGTCAGTCAGGGGAGCGGCAACAGACGAGAAATTTCGGCAGAAACCCCTGTAGTAACCAGTCATGCCTAAAAATCTCCGTAGCTTTCGCCTGTTGGTAGGAGGTGGAAACGCCTGGATAGCAGCCACTTTTCCGTCTAAGGGGCGGACCTCGCCACCACCCACCACCTTACCCAAATACGTAAGCTTGGCTTTTCTGAATTCGCATTTTGCCAAGTTCAGAGTGAGAGAGGCATCAGCCAAGCGTTGGAAGACCGTTCGCAGCGAAGCCATATGTTCAGGCCAGGGGGATGAGTAGACCACCACATCGTCTAAATAAGCTATACAGTTTGGAACACCTGCGAATACCAGACTGACTGACCTCTGGAAAGTAGCCGGAGCGTTACGCATGCCAAAAGCCATTACCGAATATTGCATGAATGCATCTGGGGTCACAAAAGCACTGATTTTGGATGCTCTAGACGCAAGTCCAACTTGCCAGTACCCTTTAAGCATGTCAATTTTTGATACATATTTGGCAGATCCTATGGTATCAATACAGTCATCTACTCTTGGCATAGGAAATGAGTCTGGAGCAGTTACTTTGTTCACCCGTCTATAGTCGGTACAAAATCTAATAGTAGAATCTGGCTTTGGTACTAGTAAACATGGAGAGCTCCACGCACTGGATCTAGGATGAGCTAGATTGTTGTCTACCAGATAGGCAACCTCTTCCTCCATTAGTTTCCTCTTTTCAATATTAACCCTGTACGGATGCTGTTCAATGGGAGGTGCCTCGCCTACATCAATATCATGTTCCAAAACGGTAGTGCGGGTGAGAACGTCACCAAATAAAGTTTGGAAGTCTGAAATTGACTGAACCACGTCAGACTCCTGCTGTTTGTTTAGATGTTGCATTAATGTGGACAGGTTTTGTAACATGTCAGAATTGCACAGTCGGGGAGATCGTGTTTGAGTCTCACACACCGTCAAACCATCCTCGTCTCCCTGCATCTCTGTGCCACATAGGCGTACTGGCGCTGTAACAGCGACAGATACAGGTGACAGCGCACTGCGCACAACCGGCAGTTCTTTAACACTTACTTCTCGTGGATGATATTCCTTGAGCATGTTCACGTGACACACTCGCCTGTTTTCTGCGGTCGGGAGTGTTTACCAGGTAGTTTGTCTCACTCAACTTTTTACTTATCGAGTAAGGACCAGAGAATCGAGCCTGTAGAGAGGCTCCTTGTACTGGCAACAAAACAAGCACTTTATCACCTGCCTGTAAAGGTCGTCGGACTCCCTTTTTGTCAAATCAAAGTTTCATTCCTTCCTGCGCACCAGAGAGATTTTCTGTAGCCATTTCCCACGCATTGTGTAGTCGTTCGTGAAAACGACTGACATACTGCAGCACACTAGTTTTGGTGGGCTTTTCACTAACAATCTGCTCTTTTAGTGTGTCTAATGGCCCTCTAACCGAGTGACCAAAAATGAGCTCTGCGGGACTAAAACCCGTAGATTCTTGCACTGCCCCACTCACAGCGAACATTACAAGGGGCACCCCTTCATCCCAATCTTTTCCGGTAGCCAAACAATACTTGCGCAACACATATTTTACTGTCTGATGCCATCTTTCTAATGCGCCCTGTGATTCCGGATGGTATGCACTAGAAACGTGGTGGGTGGCTGATTGACAGCGACTGCAACACTTGCTCAAATATCCCTGACAAGAAATGTGTCCCTTGATCTGTCTGCACAATCCGTGGAAGACCAAAAGTAGAGAAAGACTTGATCAGGGCCTTCACTACAGATAGAGATGTTATCTTTCGCAACGGAATGGCTTCGGGATAGCGTATGGCCATACACATGACAGTCAGCAAGTATTGGTTGCCAAATTTGGTTCGCGGAAGGGGACCAACACAATCTACTAGAATGTGTTCAAAGGGCTCCCCCATGATGGGTATTGGACGTAAAGGAGCAGGTGAGATGTTTGATTAGGCTTGCCAGTCATTTGACACACGTGACAAGTGCGGCAAAACGTGGACACATCTTTCTTAAGGCCTGGCCAAAAGAAATGCTCGGATAGGCGCGCATAGGTTTTAGTAACTCCTAAATGACCAGCCCAGAAATTGTCATGGACCAAAGACAGTACTGACTGGCGAAATGGTTTGGGTACTACATTTGACAGACTTCATCCCTTTCACCATCACCCTCCTTCTGCGGAGACCACCTACGCATAAGCAGTCCATAATAAACATAAGCTCCCGGCATGGTCTTCGCAACTTCAGGTGCAACAGTATACAGACGCTCCCCTACTTACGAACATTCAACTTACGAACAACGGTACATACGAACATGTCTGCAAATTGCGTTTAAGTCCAAAAATGTTCGCAAGTCCAATTTTGTATTTCGCGCCTTTTTCGGAGTAGTACTTCTTTCCTCCGCTAATACCGACGCCTGGCGCTGTGAGAGCTCAGCTCACCCAGCATCTACCTTCTTCGTTGCAATGCGGAAGTGCGTGAATGTATCTCCAGTGTGCAAAGAACCTTTTTCATTTGTATCATTAAATATCTCATGCATCCAATATTTAATATGGTTGGTAAAAAGCTAAAGGCTTCTATTGAGGGAGTTGCAAGGAAGAGGCAAGCCATTTCATTTGAAACGAGTGGCAATAATAACGAAGCTTGATGCACATGAGTGGTGAGCGTTGCACATATTCGACCGTCAGTACCATTTATAAACAGAAAGATCGAGCAGCAGGACCCAAATATTGAACGTTGCACAAAGTTTGCAAATTAATTGAATGATGCCATAGAGTGCTACCGCATCATTTATGATGAAAAAAAGAAGAAAACTGTCCAATCGTCATTAGGTCGCTTCTTTTGGCCAGTTTCTAATACATAAATCTCTCTCTCTCTCTACAGTACTGTACATATTCTCTCCATTTTATTAAATGTTTTTTTTCAGTACAAACCAATGCATGTTACTTATACAAGCCTTAAACATACAAATGCACTTATATAAACCTTCAATATACCTATATCGGCCTTAAACATAAATTATAATACAAAATATAGCACTGAATCAACTTACAAACAAATTCAACTTATGAACAATCGCTCGGAACCAATTGCGTTCGTAAGTAGGGGAGCGTCTGTATTCAAAACACTTGTTTAGGGTACTGTCCTCAATCTGAGCAGCGATTAGAGCGTCACGAGTCATATGAACTCCCTTCTCAGAGGCTAGAGCCGCAGCGGACTCTGTGGTGAATTTACCAGCCCTATCAAACAACTCAGGTGTAAACACGATGTCTGATAAATCTATTTCTTGTTTTTTTCAAGCCTGCGCTCGAGTGACGGCACATATGGGGAATACATCAGCAAAACTTTTGGAAATCGCATCGGGACATGAAATAACAGGCTGCTTTAGCACCTCCACCACAGGCACTACTCTGTCTCTCCCCCTGATAATGTCGTTCCCCAAAAGAATATCCACCCCTGCCACTGGCAAACTTGAGGTGACCCCTACTTTGAATGTACCTGTGATTAACTCACACTTCAAGTGGACTTGATGTAACCTACTCCCGTTTCCAACACATTGGATTCAGACTCACCAGAAAAAGGTAGGATACCAGACAACATCAGAGACTGGTTCGCGCCAGTGTCCCGTAATATACGGACCGAGCGAGCTTGTTGTAAATCTGATGGGAGAGAGACACACACAATATACAAAGAGGGCGTGTACCCATTATCGATTACGTCCATCGAGTCACCTGACTCATCAGAGACTGTAGCCTGAAGACTCAGTGTCTGAACCATTCATGTCTCTTTCACATTCAAATTCTTCACCTGGTCCTTTTTCTGACGTTTTATCAGGCAAAGCAATCCACTCCAAGATGCCCAATTCTATGGCAAAAATTACACCTACGCGTTTCACGCTCCAAGAAAGTGTTTCGACGCCAAGAGGGCATTACTGTATTACCGGGAATTGCAGCCTTACTAACCGGAGTTGAGTGAGTAGAGCCCCGGTTATCAGATCAAGTAGACCCAAACGAGCTTTTGTGAGTCAGCAAATAGTTATCGGCGAGAACGGTGGCTTCTGACATCGTTTTAAACTTGCGCTTGTTTAAGTGGGTTACTATGCGTTCTGGTAGACAATTTTTCAATTCCTCGATAAGAAGTAACTCAGTAAGTGTTTCAAAAGTGGAAGCTTTGCTTACCTCGCACCAACGTTTAAAGTATACTTCTTTTTCGCGGCCAAACTCAGCCACTGCCTGTCCAGGCTTTAATTTGTGATATCTGAACTTTTGTCGGTATGCCTCAGGCACCAGCTCATACACGCGCAGCACTGCTGCCTTTACCTTATCATATGCCAGCCCGTCTTCTATCGACATTGTACTCAATGCTTCGAGAGCTTTTCCAGAGAGTTTACTTTGTAAGACCAGAGCCCAGCCTTCTGCTGGCCAGTTATGTGACTGTGCTATTCGTTCAAATGCACTAAACCATGCCTCGACGTCTGTGTCACAGAACTGTGGTACAAGAGGAAGGCTTTTACTCACATTAAACCCCCTACTTTCTACCCTACTGGAACTCCTTGTGAGTTCAACTTCCAGCCTTTTTAGTTAAATCTCCTTCTCGATTTCCTTGAGGGCTAGCTGATGGGCATATTGCAAATCGAACTTCATTTTCTTGAGGGCTAGCTGATGGGCATACTCCATATCCTTAGCCTCATATTGCATACGCAACATTTCCAGAGCAATATGGGGATCTTCCCCAACAGGTAAAGTACCATTTCCCTCTGGTTTACCTTTTAAACCAGCCATGGGATTAGGAACCCTGATTCTGGCGCCAACTAGTGGCGAAGGATCGCCATTTATAGATAGAGCCCTTACATTAGAGGTGACACCATCCCTGCCTACATCATCTTTCTCTCCCCTGCCTGATTTCACAGAATCAACCAAAGACTGAGAGGAAACATCCGCAGATGCTCCCCCTGTGGTTCATAAGTACTGCTCTGCTATTAAAATCTGGATAACCTCCTGCTTCAAATCAGGTAGCCTGGTCGTCATGGACAGAGTGAACCCTAGATGAGCAGCTAGATCTACCAGATCTTGCTTCTTAGACTGGTCAAGCTGATCTACAGTGCCAAATTGAAAAAGGAACTGCTCCGCGTCAAAGTCCACCCTGAGCTAGTTCCAGCACTACACTGAATGATAGCTAATAATTGTACCTACCTCAGCACTGTTTGCCCAGCCTTCACTGGCCTACTGCACATGCAGTCTGCACCACCATTGACCAAACTGCTGCTGTGTTAACAGATCTTAATGCTCCCGGACAAGCCCCCACTTTGTTACGACTCCCCCTAATGGTAAGATATACCAGGGAGTCGCAACTACCACAGCAGAAAGATTCAGTCAATGACGAGCCAGACACACATTGCAAGTAGCCTTCAATGATGATTTATTAACAACAATGTCCACCAAAACCTGGACTACGGGACAACATAGGGGAAGCAAAAGATACTAAAGCGGCACCCTCAAATAATAACAGTAAAAAACCACCCTCCCAGACAGGTGTTTGAATGAACACCCACAAAAATACAGGAAATAAGGCCTAAGGGTGCCACTGTCAGAATGAAGTAATAAAAGTCTAGACAGGGGAATGAACTACATGTATAAATGCAACAAACTATATGTATACCCCGGGGTGTCTAAACTTATCCCAAGTCCCCCTATGCAGCCCAAAATAATTAACTTTGTCAACATAAATACTCAATATAACTATGAGTAGCGTACTTACAATACCAGGTGAAGCGGGGGCAAAGAAACTTACTTAATGCTAGGCAAAAAGTGCTATCTTAGAGAAAATAAGGACTCCACTGCCTCAGCATTTACAATCACAGGCAGTCAAGGGAGTCAAGGGCGTCAAGGAAGCCAAGGGCCAAGGGTTAAACTGAAAAATAAGAAGGGTTTAAATAAGGACAGGAAGTGGATCTTGATTGGAGGAGGGATGATTGGGAAATAGTCACAGCTGTGTTGGCCTGGGCAAGGCTTTGCCACAGGGGTGGAGCCACAGCTCCCTGTACCTGCAGAAGAAAAAGAAAGCACACACAAAACAACACACCCTACTATAGTGTTCACCCAGGCTGACAGCCGTAACATACTAAAACCTATTCGCGCAAATCCAAGCATTTCTTTTGGCCAGGCCTTAAGAAAGTTGGTCCACGTTTAGCCGCACTTGTCACGTGTGTCAAATGCCTGGCAAGCCTAATCAAACAATCTCATCTGTTCCTTTACGTCCGATACCCATCATGGGGGAGCCCTTTGAACACACATTCTACCCCGTCCGCGAACCAAATCTGGCAACCAATACTTGCTGAATGTGTATGGCTACGCGCTATCCCGAAACCATTCCGTTGCGAAATATCACATCTCCATCTGTAGTGAAGGCCCTGATCAAGTTTTTCTCTACTTTTGGTCTTCCACGGATTGTGCAGACAGATCAAGGGACAAATTTCTTGTCGGAGATATTTGAGCAAGTGTTGCAGTCCCTGTAAATCAGCCACTGCGTTTCTAGTGCATATGTGACATGCTAGAGTGTTTGATCAATTAGTGTGACATGCTAGAGTGTTTGATTTATTAATGATTGAATGTTGAGAATGCACAACGAGTTTGGATTGAATGTGTGTATCGGTGTTCGATTGTTGATCCTTTGATCCATATGACAAGTGCGTGGCATGTTAAAGAAGATCGGTATTCGATTATTGATGTCTTAGCAAATAGCTTGAGGCACGGGGGATTTGGTAATCATTACAGTAAAAAGTTGGATTGAAGAAACAACAACATCTCACTGTTCTGATTATTTCCCCCTGTGTGTCAAGGTATGCTGTTTGTTTAAAAGGATGGTTGCGTTTGGGGTTTGTAATATACACTGTTTAGCGTGTGAGAAAATAGATAGTTTATTAATGTTTATTTACTTTTGAATTACGGGCGTGAATGTGCGAGTCGGGCCACGCACATGGAATAGCATTTAGCATGCTACCTTCGGCCACCATTATCGTGGACAGTGTCTATAACGGTCATAGAAAGGATGTTATATTATTGATATTGCATTGTTTGCCCTGTTGAATAGATGAGAAGTTGTAAAAGGAAAATATATAACAAGTTATGACCGTGTGGTGAACGAGTGTGTGTGTGCATTGTGTTTTGGGTTCTAAAGTGTTGCTAATATATATATATATATATATATATATATATATATATATATATATATATATATATATATATATATATATATATATATATATATATATATATATATATATATATATAGGTGTAATTGTACATTATGTTTTGGGTTCTAACGTTTTGATAATGTATATATATGGGTGTAATTGTATGTTATGGGTTTTTTTGTTAATTCATTACAGTAAAAGTTGGATTGAAGAAACAACAACATCTCACTGTTCTGATTATTTCCCCCTGTGTGTCAAGATCAAATGCAGGGTGTAACACATACCATCTGGAATCACAGGGCACGTTAGAAAATGGCATCAGACTGTAAAATCTGTGTTGCGCAAGTATTGTTTGGCTACCGGAAAAGATTGGGATGAAGGAATGCCCCTTGTAATGTTCACTGTGTGTGGGGCAGTGCAAGAATCTATGGGTTTTAGTCCCGCAGAGCTCATTTTTGGTCACTCAGTTAGAGGCCCAAGACGCACTAAAAGAGCAGATTGTTGGTGAATAGCCTGCTAGAACTAATGTGCTGCAGTATGTCAGTCATTTTTGCGAACGACTACACAAGTAGTGTGGGAGATGGCTAATGAAAATCCCTCTGGTAAGCAGGAAGGAATGAAACTTCAATTTGACAAAAAGGCAGTCCGGCGACCTTTACAGGCAGGCGATAAAGTGCTTTTTTTGCCCGTACGCCAAAAGAAAAAAAGAAGAAAAAAAGAGAAAAAAACAGGCTCAGAAAATGTTTAGGCTGATGCCCTGTCTCGGGTTTAGGAGGAGAGTTGTATCAGGATTATGTTCGTTGGTTGAGGCAGGTTGGTGGTTCAATTTCGTCAACAGGTTGACTCTTGAGGGGGGAGGTGTTACGGGTGTCAGCCTGGGTATACATTATGCAGTAGGTTGTGTTGTTTTGTGTTTGTTTTTTTCTGCAGGTACCTGGAGCTGTGGCTCCACCCCTCTGGCAAAGCCCTGTCCAGGCCAACATAGCTGTGACTACTTTCCACTCATCACTCCTCCAATCAAGATCCACATCCTGCTCTTATTTAAAGCCTCCTATTTTTCAGTTCTCAGCTCGACTGCCTGTGATATAGATGCTGAGGCAGTGGAGTCCCTACTTTCTTCAGATAGCACCCATTGTCGAGAGATAAGTAGGTTTTTGTGTGCCCCAGCTTCACCTGATTTGTAAGTACGCTATTCATTGTTATGTTGAGTATTTATGTTGATAAAGTTAATTAATTTGGGCTCCATAGGGGGACTTGAGATAAGTTTAGACACCTCGGGGTATACATATAGTTTGTTGCACTTATACATGTAGCTTATTCCCATGTCTAGACTTCCATCAGTTCTGACAGTGGCACCCTTAGACCTAATTTCCTGTATTTTGGGGGTGTTCATTTGAACACCTGTCTGGGAGGGTGTTTTTTTACCTTTTTCATTTGAGGGTACCACTAGTATATTTTGTTTCCCATATGTTGTCCCATAGTCCAGGTTTTATGTGGGCTTGGTTGTTAATAAATTATCATTTAATGTTAATTGCCTTGTGTGTCTGTCTCCTCGTTGGCCGGGTTTTTCTGCTGTGGTAGTTGTGACTCCCTAGTACATCTTACCACCAGGGGAAGTCGTAAGAGTTTTTCATCTATTTCATATTCAATGATAAAACTAGCTTTCAGAGGATAAAATATTATTAATAAGGCGGTACCTTTACTTACGAAATTAATTGTTTCCAAGACTTTTTAGTAGTAGTAGTAGTAAGTGTACTTTATATGTAAATTCTCTCATTTGTTCCATGGTCCTCACACAACTACCAACTAAACCCTTTAAAATTAGTCAGTGTCCCAATTTCGTATGAAAGATGTGAGGAAACACAAAAATGAGAGAAAATTAAAAGGAAGTTATTTATTAATGTCTTAAAATACATTAAGCATGTGAAAATGTGCCCTGCGTGGTCGTTATAGATGGCCAGTGATTTAGCTGTTCTGCCCTCCTTGGGGAGATTAACAATATGGGTTTGATTTGAGAATTATATCTTAAATATTAAGAATTAGTATTTGGGTGTTAATGATATCAAACATGAAAACAACAATGCAGAAACGGCATTCATTCAAACAATTAGGTAAATGCAGTGGCGGGCAGTGCATTTTCTGGTAGCGCCTTCAACGTATCAATCCAACCCTCAAAAACTATTTTATGGCTATAAAACCTCTACTGCAGCCACAGCTGCGACACATAAAAAATAATCAATAAATTAATGCACAAAAATTGGGTAAAATCCACTTCCTAGCAGCATGTCATGATTAAATACAAATACTGGAGCTTTTCAGACATTAAAACCAGGCTATGGGGTGATTTTCCCGGGAAAAGACAGCGATGAACGTCAATGGCGTACGGGCAAACATTGCCCGAAAATGGGGTAAAATCCAGCCGAAAACAGCATTTATTGATAAAATACAAATACTGGAGCTTTTTAGACATCAGAACCGGGCCCGGAGTATCATTTCCCCGGTAAAAAGACAGCGATGAACATCGATACGTCCATATGTGAAATGACAAAAAATGCACTAAAATTAGGTAAAATCCACTTCCTAGCATCATTTATTGATTGAATACAAATACTGGAGCTTTTGAGACATTACAACCAGGCCAGGGGGTGATTTTTCCCGGGAAAAGACAGCGATGGACGTCAATGGTGAAACGCCAAAAATTAAACTGGGGTAAAATCCACTTCCTAGCAGCATTTTGTGATTAAATACAAACACTGGAGCTTAATTACAAACACTGGAGCTTTTCAGATATCAGAACTTGGCCCACAATTGAAATATTATTTAGGAATATAGCCATATTTGTAATTTTACTCAGCAAAAATCATTTTTACACAATATCCATCCTCCTTTCTTTCTTCCTTCTTTCCTATCGCCATCGAAGCTAATGATGAAAGTCGAGCCTGTCCTGTCATATTTCCGGCATAGTCCGTTTTGAAAATAGCATTAAATCAACACAACAATATACTATTTGCTTGTGGAGCTAAGTTAGCGCGCTGAAAGTGCCCCACATACCATTTTCCCGGCTATAACAGGCTTGCTAGCTTCGGAATTGACCGCCCTTTCTT
This sequence comes from Stigmatopora argus, assembly GCF_051989625.1. Lineage (NCBI taxonomy): Eukaryota > Metazoa > Chordata > Actinopteri > Syngnathiformes > Syngnathidae > Stigmatopora > Stigmatopora argus. The sequence continues at coordinate 9,144,489 of NC_135406.1, forward strand.
AATGATGTCCATTTTTTTCTGGGAAAGTCCGTCTGGAAAATAGCTTTGTGAGCAAACAGAATCAATTTGTTTTTGCTTCTGCTTCTCTCGGCCATAGTGGGTGGAGTTTGCGATCTCGGCTGCCTAGGGTACTGCTTTGGCCCGCCTACTAGCCAATCATAGTTTGTGAAAGCAATGACATGTCCCAGCCAGCAAAATGCTAACGCCTATGAAAAATCATTGTGGGGTTGCCAACTCGAAATCTGATTGGTTTAAAGCAACAGTCTAGTTTAATGCAGCAGAGCCCACAAGAACTGATTGTGAAGGCTTTGAGGCAGATCTGATCTGACAACAAATAATGGCTGAAATGTGATTGGTTAAATGCTTCAATATGAAAACACACATCTGGAAGCAGTGCAACCAGGGGGAAAAGCAATGAAAGGAAGCTAACAGACCATTTGGAATAATAAGTATTGATGGACAAAATATAATATGATTCAGATATTTCTTAGGCCAGCAGAGAAGGCCTTGAAGGCCCTGACGGCCCGCCACTGCGTAAATGGTAGCTGGCTGGTTTGGATTAATTAATCGAGGGACTATGGAGGCATGGAGTGTTTTCAGTGTACGAAAGACATTCCCTGTTCTGTCCTGGGCGAGTGGAATATGCTTTGTATTGGGTCATATTGATGAATATTTACGGATTGCATAAGCATTGAACAATTGAAATTTGGATGTTAGCTCTATTCCGCACTAGACAGCTTAAATCTGGCAGGCCTTTCATGACATAAAACAAGTGCTGGAATATGGTCAACAGTAACATTTCCAAATTATCAAATATCAACCTCTGAGTAATGCAAAATTATGTATGTAGGCGGGATATCTAAGAATACATGGAATGGGCAAACCTAGAACAGGATGGAATATATATGGACCACTACTAAAAATTTAGAAGTAGAACTATTACCACCGCAATTGTATTCAAAAACAGCTAATCTGATGGCATTAACGGAGGGGTATCATTTAATGCAAACCATGGAGGTTACAATTTGTACAAATTGTTAATATTTTTTGTGTGTTTGTATGTGCGTGTTGCGGGAGAGAGCGGGAGTGAGCGGGATGGAGCGGGAGAGAGCGGGAGAGAACGGGAGAGAGCGGGAGAGCGGCAGAGCGCGGCATGAAACAAGTGCTGGAATTATTGTAAAAAATAGCACTTCCAAATTATGAAATATCAACCTCTGAGTAATGCAAAATTCTTTATGTAGACGGGTTATCTAAGAATAAATGGAATGGGCATAACTCAAACGGAATACAATATATATTGACTGCTACTAAAAAAAATTAAAGGCAAAACTATTTCCACGTCAATTCTATGTACAAACAGCTAAACTAGAGCATTAACGGAGCGTGACCGGATGATTCGCCAAAAGATGTTTCGCCGACGGACGTTTGACAGACGGACAGTACGCCGATTAAATACAAATACTCGTATTGTATATACAAATACTGGCGAATGGACGTATATAGACATTTTTTTGCCTTATCGCGACATCATCGTGACATTTTACCGAGGAATTCACTTCCCTGGGCTTGGTTCTAATGTCCAAAGAGCTCCAGTATTTGTATTTAATCATTAAATGCTGTTTTTGGCTGGATTTGACCGAATTTGAGAGCATTTTGAGCCGTTTGGCGAATGGACGTATATAGACGTTTTTTTTTGCCTTATCGCGACATCATCGCGATATTTTACCGAGGAATTCACTTCCCTGGGCTTGGTTCTAATGTCCAAAGAGCTCCAGTATTTGTATTTAATCATTAAATGCTGCTTTAGGATGGATTTGACCCGATTGCTGTCATTTCACGGCTCGGTTCTGCTACATCTGCCCGCCCAAGAGTGCTTATTCCCGAGCTGACATGCCTGCCCAAGAGTGCTTAGTCCCGGGCTGACATGGGAAATGAATCATTGTTTTTTACTATAATTTGGACTACGCCGGTGGCGGGACGGATTAAGAATCCTAACGGGCCGTATATGGCCCGCGGGCCGAGGTTGAATAACTTGTACACACACGATCCGGGGGCGGGGCGAGCGCGCGATTCCCGTTTCGGCGAAACCTCCGTTCGGCCGAATGAACGTTCGACGGAACGTCCATTCGGCGATCTGTCCGTCTGTCAAACGTCCTTTGGCGAAACGTCTTTAGGCGAATCATCCGAGTACCTTAACGGAGGTGTATAACAAAACATGGAGGTTAATTTTTTTTACAAGTGGTTAATATATTTGTGTGGGGGTGTCTGTGTTTTCAATGTGGCACAGTTTTGCCCATTATTGCATTATTGGTAATCAAAGGGGTAATCACAGCCACTGGCATGGCTGTCGCTCATGCTGACTGACGGTGGCGACCAACGGCTGCAATTGGACTTCCAAAACAAACTCCGATTTGTAAATGTGTGGCATATCTAATACATAAATTACCTATTTCCTTCAGGAATTATTTTGCTGGTAGGACAAACAATGCGGGTCATTTCCCAAGAACCCCCAGTGGATATGGCAGCCTCCACTTGTGATGAACATTTGCAAGCCACTGATTTTTGGGGCAAACGACCCAAATGGACAGACTAGTGGTTAGCGCAGCGACCTCACAGTTCTAAGATTGACTAATGAAAGCCAGGTGGATCCCGACCTTCCAGTGTGGGGTATGCATGGTGTCCTCGGGAATTCATGGTTTTTCTCCGAGTACTCCATTATTCTCCCACAAACCAAAAATATGAATGCTTGACTGGTTGAACACTCTAAATGACCCCTGGTTATGAGTGTGGGCGTGAATGGTTGTCTGTCTTCTTGTGGCTCCGAATCCACCATGGGAAGATGAAGTGTGATCGTAAAGGCCAACAGGGAGGTGTCGAAGCCAAGCTTAACCTGTTTGGGGATGTCATATACCAGACCTGCAGAGCCAGGTTCAGTGACATCACTTTCAAGCAGAAGACCACCCCAAGAGACAGGGGAGGAGGGAAAAGGAGATCGCCCAGCTCATACAAAGATGCTGACAACTCCGCAAGCCAGACCGAGCCAGAGAGAGAGGGCCTGAATGTTCTGTGGGAAGAGTTCAGGCAAAAACTATCCAGGCTTTGCAGAGCTGAACGCATCTGCAACCAAACAGAAGCAGAAAAAGAGAGCCAGCTCCTACAAGGACCCCTTCAAACATGCCAGACAACTGCTGGAGGAGAAGAAGTCTGGAAAGTTTGAGACCACAAGGGAGCTAATGGAACAGCACGTCAGAAGGCAGTACAGCAACAAACTAAGTGACGCCCCACTCGGAATACCATGGTACATACCTTGGCCCTCAACACCAACGGCTGAGTTTAACATCATGCCCCCCAAGCTCAGCGAATTTAGGCAAGCAGTGAAGAAGGAAAGGTCCTCATCAGCACCGGCCCCTAATGGAGTCCCCTTCAAGTTATACAAAAACTGCCCCCAGGTATTAAAGCTACTCTGGTACCTAATGAAAACTGCCTGGAAGAAGCAGCTCCTTCCATCGGAGTGGCAAAGGGCTGTAGCGGTCTTCATCCCGAAGGAAGCGAATTCCAAAGAAATAGGCCAATTCAGAAGCATCGCCCTGCTGAACGTAGGGGGAAGATCTTGGTAATGGTGTTAGCGAGAAGGATGTCCACCTACCTTCTAGAGAATGGCTACATCGATACCAAATGTCAAAAAGAGAAATCTCAGGCTTTCCAGGGTGCGTAGAGCAATCTGCAATGATCTGGGACCAGATCCAGAAGGCCAAGTGGGAGAACACCGACCTGCATGTCATTTGGCTCGAGCTCGCCAATACGTATGGATCGGTCCTACACCTGCTGATCAGTTACACCTTGGAGTTCTTCCATATGCCTCCCTGCATCACGAAGCTGGTAGCACTGTACTTCGGCGACCTGCAGATGAGCTTTGCCCTCCAGGAATTTACCACTGGGTAAGTGGGAATTGCAATGGGGTGCACCACATCTCCAATCCTCTTTGTGGCAGTCTTTGAGGTAATCCTCATTGGAGCAAGACAAATGGTTGGAGGAATCAAATTACCATCTGCCCAGAGAACACCTCCATTGAGGAGCTACATGGACAACATCACCAATCTCCTTCAGACAGCAGCATGCACATCTCGACTGCTGAAGAGGATGGGCGAGTTGACATCATGGACCAGAATGAAGATCAAATCCTTTAAATCCCGTAGTCTGTCACTCAAAAGAGCAGTCAGAAATGACAATACCACCTTTATTGTCAGGGGAGAAAGAATCCCCCTCCTCTCTGAGCAACCCATCAAAAGTCTAGGGTGGCAGTACACCGCAGAGCTGTCTGATAAACAGATGGAGAGCACCATCATGAGACAACTTAGTGATGGCCTGTCAAGGATTGACCAGAGCCAACTCCCCGAAAAGTTCAAGGTCTCTTGCTACCTATTCATACTCTACAGAAGGGTAATGTGTCCCTTGAAAATATGCACAATCTCATCCACTGTGAGCAAGATGGATGGAAAAGCCAATTCATTCATCAGAAAGTGGTTAGGTCTACCACGGTGCCTTTCCGAAACGGGCCTCTTTGGAAGGAATATAACTGCCACTGCAGTCTATCAGTCTGGGCTACAGGGAAGAGAAGTATAGGCTTGATCTTGAGCTAAGAGAGTTCACTGACCAGTCAGTAAGGACAATATCGAGGTTCCCACTGGCCGGAGGTGATACGTCCAGGCCGAGGTTGACCAAGCCATCAATATACTGCAGCATCAGGAGATCATGGACAGAGTCCAGGCAGGAAGAGCTGGGCTAGGATGGGGAGAAGCACCACGATTCTGGTCCAGAGCTAACCGTAAGGAGAGGAAGGAGATGGTAGTGGCGGAGGTGACAAGGACAGGGGAAGAGCGCTATAAGATGAAGGCTGTGTCGCAGGGCCGACAAGGAAGCTGGACAACCTGGGAGGGAGTGTTCAACTGAACCATCTGTTGGTCCGACCTGTGGAAGATCCCGCAGGCAAAGATCATCTTCCTCATTCACCTACCACACGTTTCCCTGTCCTCGTAACCCCCACCAATGGTTCGGGAATGAGGTATGCTGCACACTTTGCAACGCTCCCAATGCTAGCCTCCAGCATATCTTGTCAGGCTGCAAGACTGCTCTTTCTCACGGGCAGTATAGATGGCGCTATGACCTGGTCCTGAGGAAACTAGCTGAAGTGCTGATGGGATGCCAACAGAGCAATACAAATTCACCACCTGCAGAGATCCACGCCAACTTCGTCACGGAAGGGGGGGGGAGATACACCAGGCCAAGAGAATCACTAATGCCCTTTTCCCATGGTCAGGAGCGGGACATGAGGGTTGACCTCAATAGGCAGTGCCAATTCTCCACGGACATCATCACCACATCACGCCGCCCGGACATTGTGGTGTGGTCCTCCAATGCAAGAGAACTAGCAGTACCATTAGAGGAGGGGATTGAGGCTGCCTTCGAGGGCAAGAATGCCAAATACATGGTGCTGGCAGCTGAGTGCCAGGAAATTGGCTGGAAGTGCACCATCTACCCAGTCGTGGTTGGCTGCCGAGGCTACGTCGGTCTGTGAACAAGACACCTCCTGAGGGACGCAGGAGTGACTGGAAGCAACATGAAAGGCCATAAGAGAGCTGGCAAAAGAGGCATAGAAAGGCACCTTTTGGCTCTGGCTTAGGAGGAAGGACAGGAGCTGGGGAACCAACAGCTAACCCCAACAACGGCTGCAGGAGACAACAGCTATCAGAAGCAGGGGGTGACAGGGCGATGTCTCGGTCACTGCTCCGCCACCAGGAGATGTTCCAGGATTAAAGGAGCAAAACATCAATGAACTCTGGCTTCTGGCTGATGATCAGCCCCGCGGGCAACAGAGGAGGTGCAACAGGCAGCAATGCCAAGCAGGACAAACCAAACAACTGCTTTAAATATGCAACGCGGTGCATATTATTGAATAAATTTGGAGTCCTCGATTAGCATGCATTCTAGAAGTTATGTGGTTTAGTGGCTTAAAGGGCACAGTCATAGCCAGGCTTAGAATAGTAATCCTTGCGAACAGTGGGAGTTGGTGGTTCAATTCTATTATGAAATATACATTTATGCATTTGTTTCAATTTTAGACAATAATAGTATACAAGAGGCAAGTTTGTCTATAGGACGAATTGAAAAACATGTACACACAATGACAATAATATGCAATTTATTGATAATGTGTTTAATTTGGGACAATAATAGTATAAAAGGGGCAAGTTTGTCCATACCAGGGGTGGGCAAACTTTTTGACTTGCGGACCAGAACGGATACTAAAATTTGACAGACGGGCCGGGCGAGGAGCATTTGGACACGTAATGTAATTTATCAAACCTGGGGATTGAAATGTAAGAAAAACGACACAATTGAAGGTGAAAATGTATTTTCAATTTTACTTTCAACATTAAGAACATTATTATTCAACGAAAGAAAGCAGTCTTTAAATTGAGAGTGATGGGTGGCATGTTAATTAAGCTACTGTACTCCTGCTGTGCGTACCAGTGCAAGTTGCTATTTTTAACACAGTAGAGTAACTCACATTTCAGTGGGAACTATGTTGTTGTTCTCAAAGTTACACTCCAACAAAGGTCTAGACTAGTGCGTCATCTATCAGGGAAATGAGGGTATTGCAGGGCAAAGGGAAATGAATGAAGTCATTGATTTTTACAATAATTTGGACAACGTCGGCGGGCCGGATTAAAAAGCCTAATGGGCCGAATATGGCCCGTGGGCCGTAGTTTGAAAAACATGTACACACAACCCCAGTAATATGCAACTTATTGATATATTTGATATAAGATATTTAGATATTAATGCTCTGACATTGTCAATGCAATCAATGACAAACTCTCTCTCTCATGATTATAATTTTGAGAGCAAGCGAATCCGGGAGCGAGTGAGACAATCTGGCGACGAATAACATGTACACACATGCCAATAATATGCAACTTATTGATAATTTTGATATTAGATATTTAGATATTAATGCTCTGACATTGTTAATGCAATCAATGACAAACTCTCAAGATTATAATTTTGAGAGTGAGAGATTACCTGGTTGATCGCTTTCAACAGTAAACTCTCTTTCTCTCTCTCTCATGATTATAATTTTGAGAGTGAGCGATTACCTGGTTGATCGCTTTCAACAGTAAACTCTCTCTATCCCTCTCTCTCTCATGATTATAATTTTGAGAGCGAGCGAATCTGGCGACGGATTGTCCGTCGACGAAACGTCCGGTCATGCACTCCCCTGACCCACCAGACCAGAAGCAACTCCCCCCCCCCCTGTTTCTCCTCCTCTTCCTCCCCCTCTTCCACCGGTTTCTGCATTACTGTCGATCAGGTAATAAAACAGCTAAAGAAGATCGAGGCAAGGAAGGCTACCGGTCCAGATGGCCTTAGCTCCAGACTGCTGAGAGACTGTGCGGATCAGCTTGGCAAAGTGATTCTGCATATTTTCAACCTCAGCCTCAGTCTGCAGAAGGTCCCCACCTTGTGAAAAACTTCCTGTGTGGTCCCAGTTCTAAAGACTGTGAACCCCAGGGAGCCAAACCACTTCAGGCCGGTAGCATTAACCTCTCACCTGATCAAGACATTGGAGAGAATCATCCTCAATCACCTCGGCCCCCTGATGAATCCAGAGCTGGACCCTCTGCAGTTTGCCTATCGTCCAGGCATTGGTGTGGAAGATGCTACCACCTACCGGATGCACAGGTCTCTTTCACACCTGGAGAACACGGGAAGCACGGTGAGAATGATGTTTTTTTACCTCTCCATGCTTTCAACACCATTCAGCCGGTCCTACTGAGAGGGAAACTGGAAGAGGCTGGAGTAAGGAACCACCTAGCCGCATGGATCATAGACTTCCTCACTGACAGACCACAATATGTGAGACTCCAGGACTGTACATCTGATGTGGTAGCTTGCAGCACGGGGGCCCCACAAGGCGCAGTGCTCTCCCCACTCCTCTTCTCCCTCTACACATCAGACTTCAAACATAATACAGACACCTGCCACCTCCAGAAGTTCTCTGACGAAGCAAAGCAAAAGCAAAAAGTACAAAGCAAATCAAAGTCAATGGGATCATTAAGAATCACCAAATCATTAATACAGAAAGCAGCAAAAACACAAAACGAGCTACGAGTTTCAGTAGCAAAAACGGATAGACTCAAAAAGACATAAAGTTGGACAAAAACTGGAACCACACACAGGAAGTCTTCCACGAGATGGGGAACTTCTGCAGACTGTGACCGAGGTAGAGAATATGCAGTCACTCTTCCAAGCTTATCCGCACAGTTCCTCAGTAGTCTGGAGCTGAAGAAAACAGCAGCAGGGCAGAACTCCTCGGCTCCGTTGCTGGTAAGTGCCGACAGCTCTTCCATCTTACCCCACGATGGAATGGTTGGTCAGAAGCGTTGCCTCTTCTCCCGGCTCTTTAGTCCAGCTCCGAAACTCCGGCGGCACCGAGGTGTTGCTCCTTCTGCGTATTGTAACAGCTAGTCCCATGTGTGTGACAGCGTAGGCATGCCTGAATGGTTCCAAAAAAGAAGTAGCCGAAAGAAGCTAGGCTAACAGAACAAGGAAAGTTGTAAAAACATCAAAGTAAAAAGTATAAAGTACAAAGTAAAGTAAAAAGGAATGTATTAAGAAATATTAAATTGTAATAAAAAAAGATAGAAGGGCTGTAAAACACGAAAAACATAAGAGTGTACAGAGCTACTGCCACTGGGTCCCACGTGAATATGATTTTAGTGCACTTTTTTGCCGCATCTCTTTTGTGTATAACAGATCTACGAGCACTGGGCGGAGCGTTGAATCGTTAGTACGAGAAGTATATATTTCTTCTCGTTGGCAAGTGGTCGTGCGTTATCCTATTGTGAGGACATTTGTGTGCATCATTTTCGGAATATTTTGACGGGAATTCAAAAGCAAACAGCCCATCGATAGTGAAAGTCAGGGTGGAGACGGGGCAAACAGCCAACCCAGCCGGGAGAAGAAAGGTATAAAAATGTAAAACAAAATTTGAATTACGTTTAGTGTAAGGTTTTATTAAACTTATTTTTGAGTGTGTCTGCATCGTAATCCAAGTTCATTTAAATTTGTTTGTTATATTACAATTCACCGATGCAAAAAAAATCCCACACTCAGACCCGTTCCCCCCTCTATGTCCCTCTCTCTCTACCCTGCATGTAATCCATTCTTTAGTTCTATTAAACACATTTTAGTAATATTAAACCACTACTGATGTTGAATTAGAATAAATAAACATCATTTTCCAATCCAATATCCTGTTTTTGGTGTTTTTTCAGAGGGTTGGGACAAATTAATTTGTTTTTAGTTCATTTCAATGGGAAATGTTCGTTCGAGTTACGAGAATATCAACATACGAGCTCAGTCTTGGAACGAATTAAGCTCGTATCTCGAGGTACCACTGTACTCTCTGAACATTCAAATTCACATACTAATATATTAATTTATTCATTTTCCTCTTAGAGTTTTAAATCTTAGCAAATAACACTTCTTTTGTCACAGATACAGACTCAAAGAGACAATGTAAAGTTGGACAAAAACTGGAACCATACACAGGAAGTCTTCCACAAGATGGGGAAATTCTGCAGACTGGGACCGCAGGTAGAGAATATGCAGACTCACTCTTCCAAGTATTTCCACACAGTTCTTCAGTAGTCTGGAGCTGAAGAAAACAGCAGCAGAGCAGAACTCCTTGACTCCGCTTCCGGCCTGGTAAGCGCCGACAGCTCTTCCATCTTATCAGGGAGGGATCTCACTTTCCCCATAATAATAGATGGAATGGTTGGTCAGAAGTGTTGCTTCTTCTCCCGGCACTTTTGGCGTCTGACACCTGGCTCAATGGAGTTTCATGTGGGTGTCTAGTAGTTGCTGCCTCTTCCTTTATCATTCGTACCTGATGTTGAGTGCAGGAAGCTGATATGGCCTGTCTCATGTCACCAAGCGCACAATTCTGTCCACTCATTAAGGCCAAGAACTTCATTAGCCATGGACTTCCTCCCCTCGCCAGAGGAGGGGGTTGTTCAGTCAATGCAGCCACATCTCTAAGAACAAGATGATCATATATCATGCCTCCTCCCTGAGGGCGGAGGGAAAACATACCTCCAGATGTAGTTTGCACCAGCTGCGTGCTGGGCTTCGGTCTCCGCCTGATTGTCCTCTTTGGTCTTTCGTCCGCCCCACTGTTACGTGGGCGGAGGTGATGAGAAATCTGGAATTTGGTAGAGCCTGTCTGTACATGTCTACACCCTCTGGAATGTCTGAATCACTGTCTCAGTCATGATCTGATCGTCGATTAGCATCCTCAAACAGTTTAAGATGGTCCGTCAACTCACCTTTTCCTTTCTTACTACGTTTTTTCCTTCCTCTTTCTGTCAAGTCACTTCCTCTCTCCACTTCTGTTCTCAATAACGTCGGTCCCTCTCTGCCTCACGTCTCGCCATTTCTTCTACTTCTGTTTCGGTCATTCCTTTGTCATCATCGTTCTCTCGGTCCAGGTCAAGTCTAGTCCTGGGAGTCGATGATCCCCTTGGTGTCCGTCCCATGGTTAAATCAGTCAAGTCAACGTTGGACTGTTTTGTTATATTTTTCGTGTATTCAAGATTAAATGCCGTCTTTATGAGATCTTTTGCCTCAAAGGACATGGGTTCCTCCTCATTCTCAACGTCAAAGATCAAACGTCTACCTAAAGTCACTAAGGGTGCTTGTAGAGAAGCACCATAATGTCTTGTCGAAGCTTGATGCTATTTATGTCTAAAATGCCTTTCCTATTCCTGCATCCTCACCCTCTTGCTACTGTGACAACGAAAATTCCCGAATACGGGATGAATAAAGTTATCCAATCGAATCCAATCCAATCTTATCCAATAATTCAGTGGAGGTGCGGAAGGGACAGTAAGGGGCGTCCAAGACAAAGCTGGTTTAGGAGGGCTAGGAGGATCCACTGTAGGTAATGTAGGATAAATGCCACCAGAGGGCGTCCCAGATTACCTGATTATTGTAATGTATTATTAATGCCACCAGAGGGCCTCACAGTACCACCTGATTTTTCAGAAGCAAATATCTTGGCCTTTTCCATAGCCCGTTGGCGCCTCACCGTGGCCAAAGCTGTTTACACAATTACCAGGTTATGTACTGTCAATATATGCTGTTCCAATTCCTCCTTCGTTTGTATTGGGCCACACCTCCACCTACTCGCCTCCTCCTTTCGCTTTTGTAGTTCTGCCTTTTTAGCTGTGACGTCACGCTCTATTTTTGCAAACTGATGGACAAACCATTCATATTCCATTCGCTCTTTTGACCAGTGAAATGTAAATTTCCTTTCAACGTACAAAATTGTTTCTCCAACTCACGTCTAGCCTTAGCTTGTTTTTTTACTTTCCACACCACTCAGAACCTGTGTCTACACATCTCCGTACAAACTCATTGGTACCCGGACTTTTCGTCGACGGACACTTCGTCGCCGGACGCTTCGTCCCCGGATGTTTCGTCGACAGTTCGTCGATGGACAATTCGTCACTGGATTTGTCGCCGGACTCGCGAACGATTGTTTTGTTGCATAAATAATTTGTTGAAAGTGATCAACCAGGTAATCTCTCGCTCTCAAAATAATAATCATGAGAGAGTTTTTACTGTTGAAAGCAATCAATCAGGTAATCTCTCTCAATAATGAGAGAGAGTTTTTACTTCAGATTGTTTAAAGGAACTTTGCCATTAAAATAAAAGGCTATAAAAAATATTTTATAAAAAATGGCTTGTAGGTACTGTACTCTGTACACTGTAATCAGTGACTATCCTAACCTTAACCACTATCACCTAGCCTGCGAAGATCTAAAGAAAAAAAGCCTTACTATTTATGGTCATTTATTTTGAGGAATTCTAACTGATAGACAGGTGTGCAAATACTGATTTGCAGCGGAATCACGCAAATAAATCGCAAAAAAAGTCATACATTTTTCCTTTTTGGATTATCTCTCTCACAGTGGACATGCACCTACGATGTACATTTCTAAGTGAGAGAACTTGCAATACAGCAAGGTGTTGAAATACTTTATATGGTCATTTTTATTAAACAAATAAAAGTCTTAGTTTACTTTTAGCCCGCGACGACGCCAGACAGCTCGCCGAACAGACACATCGAGACTATTAGTATATTAATTGTAATTTCTTGTAAACTGTGTGTGTATATGTGACATGATAAAGGGTTTAATTTATTAACGATCGCATGTTGGGGATGTTTGGATTGGATGGATATCAATATTCAATTATTGATGCCTTGATGTTGGTACTCGGACGTTTCGTCGAAAGACGTTTGGTTTAATTTATTAACGATCGCATGTTGGGGATGTTTGGATTGGATGGATATCAATATTCAATTATTGATGCCTTGATGTTGGTACTCGGACGTTTGGTCGAAAGACGTTTGGTCCCCGGACGTTTGGTCGACTGGACGTTTGGTCGACCGGACGTTTGGTCACCGGGTTGTTACTGTTGAAACCAGCTCTCAAAATTATAATCATGAGAGAGAGTGAATTTAATATCTAAATATTTAATATCAAAATATCAACAGTAAACCAAACGTCCCACCATAACGCACTCGGAACAGAAAAAACTAATTTAAATTAACTTGGATTAATTATACAGACACACTAAAACATACGTTTAATATAACTTTACACAAAACTGAATTCTAATTTTGTTTAATTTTTTTACCGTTGTTCTCCGGGTTGACTCTACCCGGACGTTCAGCGGGAGTTTTTAAAAGGAACGCAATCGTTTGTTTTTGCCTTCCCTTCAAAATATTTCGAAAATGACGCGCACAAATGTCCTCACAATATGATAATGTGTAACCACTTGCCAGCTTGTCAGGGTGCCTCTTTTCTACAAAATCAGAAAACTCTTGCCACTTCGGCAGCATGTCTTTGATATCCTTTGTACCCAGGCGGCCCCTCTCATCCACCTACTCCTCGCTACTGAGTTCCCGCAACAAATGTTCACTCTCCTGGAGCTTGATTGAATCCTGTGTCATCAGTTCTTCGTGGTGCTCGGCGATTAGATCATTCACATCTGCCTCATTAACCTCCAGTCCCAAGAAATTTCCAAGTGACACGATATCATCCATGACAACGAGCAAGCTCTGTGACACGGGAAAATGCAAGCTCCGCCCAGTGCTCGTAGATATCTGTTATACACAAAAGAGATGCAGCAAAAAAGACAGTGCGCTGTAATGATAAACAGCCTCTCGCATCATGGCCACCTGGTTTTCTCGCATCTCAATTTTTTTCTCGTATCTAGAGATAATGATTTGCTCGAAATTTTCTTCGTATCTCGAGCATCTCGTAGGTAGAGCTGCTCGTATGTAGAGGTACCACTGTACCTCAGCTGACTGGCGACCAGTCTAGGGTGTATGTAATATCCCTTTCGCCCTAAATCAGCTGGTATACAACGCTTGCTTCAGAAACGGAACGCGCAGTACGGAAGATAAATAAATGAATGAGTGAAAAAAAGGGAACAAAAAACGAGAGCAAAAAAATATAAATATAAAAAAGTTGGGATTGTCCCTTCAATATAAGCTGATTTTTCTACACGTGATCTTGGTCCTTAAAGAATTGGGTTATTAGAGAAACTCAAATTGTTTAGATTTATTATGTAATATATTTTAATAGCTCTTGGTCAGCTATGACGTCATCAACACTCGCCGTCCGGTAACATTGCTTTTGACCTGTTATTCCTTTCGTTTAGTTTGAGGAAGATCCACTTTCAATCTCCCTTTGGACCCATTAAGAAGTCCACTGAATTGTGTCAGCTATATCAGGACACGCCAACAACCGTTCAATCTCGCTTTAAATCGTTTGGATTTATGTTGAAACTTCGCGGCCTGGTTAGCTTAGCCTACCCTAGTTAGTCGATAGTCGGGATCAACGCATTGGAGGAGATAGCAGACATTAAACCCAAATATGTCAGGTGAGTTGACTTTTGACTCAGTTGTCTCGCAAATACAATACAATTGTAATGTTTACAGAAACAGGGACGATGTTTAACTTGTGCGGGTTTTTCCATTCACTTTAAATATGTTCGTGTTGAATTGTGCTCTACTAAGCTCACAGAATTGAATGAATTGTACTGGGAGAGACCATCCAGACAACGGCTAGATCTGAGCATTAATTTTGTTGTCATATTAGCATTATTTTTTATCACCCACGAATAAAGAATCCAATATTAATAGACTGTTTCTGTTTGCGCCTTACTGATTGAAATGTTGTCAAGTCATTTGAAATACTACTTTTTGTTTAGTGGACGACAACAAGATGCAAATGGTTACAAAATCATTTTTGGAGGATTAATTATGAAACCGTAAATGATTTTGGGGACACAAGATTGCAAATGTAAAATATTGGGTCTTGGTCTTCCAGATGTCAATCAAAAGCATTGCCCCGAGGGCCAAGAGTCTGCTTGCAACAAAGAAGAGGAGGAACGATATGTGCACATTAAAGAGGAGCAGGAGGAGCATTTCATCACAGTTGGGAACGCCTACAATGAGGAGCAGCAGCATCCCCTCATTAATGTAGAGGCAGTCCCTCCATATGTTAAAGAGGAGGACATCCCCATGTGGACATTTGAGCCCTCAAAGAGTGAAAATAAAGGTCCAAGTGAGGAGCGCAGAGAGGCGGAGCCTCCGAGTGGGAGCAGCTCGACAGAAAGTTCCGAAGCAGACAACCTCATGGCTCCACCATCAGCTAGCGATGACGCTACATCACACTCGCTGTTCTGTGCGTATTGTGGGATGTTATTTTCTTTGTTTTGAAAGATCTGGTGAAACAAGTGTTAACAAAATTATAGGCCAGACATTATTGAAGCTTCCATGACCAGTTCTCTTTATTGGCTCGAAAAAGGCAAGATTCCCGTTCTGGCTCCATTTCTTAAAGCATTCGTTGCCTCCACCCAAAGTGTGTGTTAACCTAAACATTTGTTGAGGATGTCTAGACAAGCCAGGAATTATCAAATTACTAAAAGCTTCACAACTGCCAGGACATAGCTAAATTGTTTATACAAAAAAAAAACACAGAGTTACCTGCTGTTTTTCACACATTGTTGTGAAGCCTTTGCCCAGACAAAATGATCAAATTAGTGGCTATCACTTTGGTACACAAACCGTTAAGTTAATTTTGATCGCAAATAATTCATAACAGTATCAGGGTAGTAACTGCTTTTTCAGTAAGACTGATGTGGAACTGTCATTTGGTAGCTTTCAGTTTATCCGTTCAGTCCCCTTGAAATTGTGTTTCTTATCCACGTTGTTCGACCATATGGCTCAGTTCATCCATCATTTCGAATAATGTAGATACAGGATCTGTTTACGCACTTTCACTACCACTGTGCATAGTTGTCAGCCGATTAGTGTATCGTTGTGAATGGTGCTAGAGCCTAAAATGCAATTGTTAGCGCACTCACAGCCTACTTTCTTGGCCAGTCCAACAATGCGGCCTGCTAGTTGGATAAACAGTCCATCAAATATCTTTTTTTTCTCTTGCGTCTTGCAGGCCTCAGAAAATACTGTGGTCCTGAGTGGCGTCAGCCAGCGTCCGCTGTCATAAAAAAAGAATTGGAGCTCACCCAGATTACGCAGGAGGAGCCAGAGCGCCATCAACGCCAAGAGCGAAAATACCATCTTGCAATCAAAACAGAGGAGGAAGAACAGCTGTCATTCATTAAAGAGGAAGAAGGTATCAGGAGGTCAACTATCAGGAGTGAAGATGGTCCGAGAGAGGCCAGCAAAGGGGCGGAGCCTATGAACTCCAGCAGCTCAACAGAAGGATGGCAACTAGAGGAATTTATTGCTCCGTTATCAGACAGTGAGGATGTCGCTTCACACTCTCCTTATGATGATGATGATGATGATGATGATGATGAAAGTCATAAGAAAGCCCACAGTGATTACACACTTTGCAAATGCTCTCAGTGTGGGAAAACATTAGCTAATAAGTCTAATTTGAAAATACATATGAGAAGCCACACTGGTGAGAAACCCTTTACCTGTTTAGTTTGTGGTCAAAGATTTGCTTTGAAGGGAAACTTAAAAAAGCACACAAGAATCCATACTGGTGAAAAACCATTTTCGTGCTCGGTTTGTGGTCAATCTTTTACACAGAATGTAAACTTAAAGAGTCACTTTATAATCCACACTGGTGAAAAACCTTTTTCTTGTGCAGTGTGTGGTCAAACCTTTGCTTTAAAGCAACGCTTAAAAAGGCACACTACAACACACACTGGTGAAAAACCATTTTCCTGCTCATTTTGTGGCCAAGGTTTTGCTTTTAAGGGAAACTTAACAAAGCACACAAGAACCCATACTGGTGAAAAACCTTTTCCCTGCTCTGTTTGTGGCCGTGCATTCTCAACCAACCAGAACTTAAAAATGCACACAAAAACACACACTGGTTAAAAAAAAACATTGTCTTACCCAGTTTGTGACCAAAGATTCAGTGTGAAGGCATACTAAAAGATCACTGGTTTTGAGTTTTCCTGCTCGGTTTGTTGCCGAAGATTGATTCCTCAGGTTAAACTTAAATGTGTTAATGTATGAAACGGTGGAAGTTGGCAGCTTTGCTTCATCCCTGATGGCTTTAACTGTTTGTGGTTGCCAGACGAATGTATTCTGTGGAACTCCTCAAATCCTGTTGAGGATTTGCGCTTTTGGTTTTATATATACACGTGTGCTTTGTCAAATCCTTGTCCATTTAGAGTTTTAGACTATTGTCAAGAGTACTGGTTCACTAGATTTAATTCGCCTATCAGGTAACTACGTGGAATGATCCTCGACGTGGATGAACTTGCAAAAAAAAATCACTTTCTTTTCAATTTGTCATGTAATTAACGATAGTTTATACATTTTTATCTTGCGTTTTTTAAAAATATTTTTTTAAAAATTATATTGCCTGTTGCATTTCTGAAACTGCTCTGAAAGTAGGCAAAAGTAGAATGTAGTGAAAAAGATCACATGATATCATTTGATGGATTAGTTAGATGACCGACAATGTAATGACATTTTCATAAAAAATACATTTTCATGATTTTATCAATATTTCAAAAATGTATTGGGGCGGCCCAGCGGCTGAGTGGTTAGCGCGTTGGCCTCACGGTAGCACGGTGGGGGACCTGCATTCAAATCCAGGTCGGTCCACTTGTGGGGAGTTCTGCGTGGGTTTTCTCCGGGTACTCCGGTTTCCTCCCACATTACAAAGATATGTATAGTAGGCTGATTGGACACTAGATCACCTGTGTCAAAGTGGCGGCCCGCGGGTCAAATCTTGCCCACCGCATCATTTTGTGTGGCCCGAGAAAGTAAATGATGAGTGCCAACTTTCTGTTTTATGATGAAATTCAAATGAAGATTGTAGATTATTTCCTGTTTCCTCATTTTAAATCAATAATTGCAAACAATTTGTACTAATTTGAATGTCCAAAAATGATCTATCGATTAGCACGATCGAGAAAGCTGTCAATTTATTAATTGATTATTTTTGGCAGCCTAGTTGGAAGACATAACGGCCCTCCGGATGTAATCGAAACTACCATGTGGCCCGCGACAAAAAATGAGTTTGACACCCCTGCTCTAAATTGCCCCTAGGTATGAATGAGTGAGCATGAATGGTTGTTTGCCTTCCTGTGATTGGCTGGTCACCAATTCAGGGTGTCCTCTGGCTTGAAGTCAGCTGGGATAGGCTCCAGCACCCCCCGCAACTCTAGTGAGGATAAAGCGGTTCAGAAAACGAGATGAGATAAGACAAAAATGTATCTAGCTCACTGGCTCACAAATGAGTTTCTTTTTAAGGAGTTCTTTGTGTACAGTGGGGCAAATAAGTATTTAGTCAACCACCAATTGTGCACGTTATACTACTTGAAAAGAATAGTGAGGCCTGTAATTGTCAACATGGGTAAACCTCAACCATGAGAGACAGAATGTGGAAAAAAAACTGAAAATCACAGTTTGATTTTTAAAGAATTTATTTGCAAATCATGGAGGGAAAATAAGTATTTGGTCAATACCAAAAGTTAATCTCAATACTTTGTTATGTAGCCTTTTTGGCAATAATGGAGGCCAAAGGTTTTCTGTAACTCTTCACAAGCTTTTCACACACTTGCTGGTATTTTGGCCCATTCCTACATGTAGAGCTCCTCTAAAGCAGTGATGTTTTGGGGCCGTCGTCGTCTTCCTCTTCTTTTTCACCTCAGGCACCTGAGTATTACCCTCAGCAGCGCTAGAGCTGCCACTGGAACGCGGATCAGTTCATCCAGGGAGTTGCCCAGGCCGCGATGGTAGCGTCCGGTCATTAAGGCCGGACAGCGGAGCCATAGATGTTCAGACGATTCAGTTTCCTCGTCGCACAGGCGGCAGCAATCCGAGTCGGATTTCCCCGTAAGGTGGAGCCAATGGCGGAGCAGGGGGTGGTGTCCACTGCGGAAACTAATATGGTCCGTGCGGTCTCCTTTCAGTAGGGCAAGTTCTTCCGCTGAGACTTTCGTAGTGTAGGCCTGCAAAAGGCAGGGGTGGGAGAGGGGGTAGAGCGATCTTCATGTTGGATGATGGCGCGTCTTGTGGCTGCGTTCAGGGAGGTGTGGATTTGGTCATCTTACGAGCCAAGTTTAGCTAGCGCATCGGCCAGGTCCTTACCACATATGTTGCAGTGGCCCGGGATCCACAGTAGCTGTAGCTTGACCGACTGCATCACAGACTATATTAATTTCTGTGTTGAGAACATTCTACCCTCCAAGAAGGTCCGTTGTTTCTCCAACAATAAGCCATGGGTCACCAGGGATCTAAGGGCCCTCCAGAACAAGAAGAAGACGGCTTTTAGGTCTGGGGAGAAAGATAGTCTGAAAATGGTCCAGAAGGAGCTGAAGAGAGAGATAAGGAAAGGAAAGACCATATACAGGAGGAAGCTGGAGAAACAACTCCAGAGAGGCAAGAGGTCTGGAGAAGCTTGAGGACCATTTCGGGCCATGGAGACAAAGTGAGAGAGACCCGGAGACAGGGAGTGGGCCAATGAACTGAATCCGTTCTTTAACAGATTCAGTCCTGCCCCCACTCCCCTGACCCACCAGACCAGAAGCAACTCTCCCCCCTCGTTCTCCTCTTCCTCCCCCTCTTCCACCGGTCTCTACATTACTGTCGATCAGGTGATAAAACAGCTAAAGAAGATTGAGGCAAGGAAGGCTACCGGTCCAGACGGCCTCAGCTCCAGACTACTGAGAGAGTGCAGATCAGCTTGGCAAAGTGATTCTGCATATTTTCAACCTCAGCCTCAGTCTGCAGAAGGTCCCCACCTTGTGGAAAACTTCCTGTGTGGTCCCAGTTCCAAAAACTGCAAACCCCAGGGAGCCAAACCACTTCAGGCCGGTAGCATTAACCTCTCACCTGATCAAGACATTGGAGAGGATCATCCTCAATCACCTCACCCCCCTGATGAATGCAGAGCTGGACCCTCTGCAGTTTGCCTAT
Organism: Stigmatopora argus; assembly: GCF_051989625.1. NCBI lineage: Eukaryota > Metazoa > Chordata > Actinopteri > Syngnathiformes > Syngnathidae > Stigmatopora > Stigmatopora argus. The sequence goes on from NC_135406.1 coordinate 9,164,044, forward strand.
CGTCCAGGCTTTGGTGTGAAAGATGCTACCACCTACCTGATGCGCAGGTCTCTTTCACACCTGGAGAACACGGGAAGCACTGTGAGAATGATGTTTTTTGAACTGTCCAGTGCATTCAACACCATTCAGCCGGTCCTACTGAGAGGGAAACTGGAAGAGGCTGGAGTAAGGAACCACCTAGCCGTTTGGATCATCGACTTCTTCACGGACAGACCACAATATGTGAGACTCCAGGACTACGTCTGATGTGGTAGCTTGCAGCACGGGGGCCCCACAAGGCACAGTGCTCTCCCCACTCCTCTTCTCCCTCTACACATCAGACTTCAAACATAATACAGACACCTGCCACCTCCAGAAGTTCTCTGACGACACCGCTATTGTTGGACGAGTGACGGACGGGAACGACCTGGAGTACAGGGGAGTCATCACAGCCTTTGTTAACTGGTGTAGGCAAAACCACCTCTACACCAACACCAGTAAGACAAAGGAAATTGTCATCGACTTTCGGAGGAATCCTCAACAGACCACTCAGGTGAACATCCAGGGTACAGACATTGAAATCGTGGAGAATTTGAAGTACCTGGGTGTTCACCTCAACAACAAACTAGACTGGTCCACAAACATAGATGTTGGGGATGCGGGAGCGAGGAGAGGGTCATGAACAGGCTGAATAAGCTGGTCAGGAGGGCCAGCTCTGTTCTGGGCTGTCCTTTGGACTCTGTGGAGGAAGTGGGAGAGCGGAGAATGCTGACCAGGATG
>NC_135406.1:9167302-9179802 GCF_051989625.1 Stigmatopora argus
CGCTCTATCTCTCTCTCTATCTCTCTCTCTCTCTCGATCCCTCTCTCTCTCTCGATCCCTCTCTCTCTCTCGATCCCTCTCTCTCTCTCGATCCCTCTCTCTCTCTCGATCCCTCTCTCTCTCTCGATCCCTCTCTCTCTCTCGATCCCTCTCTCTCTCTCGATCCCTCTCTCTCTCTCGATCCCTCTCTCTCTCTCGATCCCTCTCTCTCTCTCGATCCCTCTCTCTCTCTCGATCCCTCTCTCTCTCTCGATCCCTCTCTCTCTCTCGATCCCTCTCTCTCTCGATCCCTCTCTCTCTCTCGATCCCTCTCTCTCTCTCGATCCCTCTCTCTCTCTCGATCCCTCTCTCTCTCTCGATCCCTCTCTCTCTCTCGATCCCTCTCTATCTCTCGATCCCTCTCTCTCGATCCCTCTCTCTCGATCCCTCTCTCTCGATCCCTCTCTCTCGATCCCTCTCTCTCGATCCCTCTCTCTCGATCCCTCTCTCTCGATCCCTCTCTCTCGATCCCTCTCTCTCGAACCCTCTCTCTCGATGCCTCTCTCTCGATGCCTCTCTCTCGATGCCTCTCTCTCGATGCCTCTCTCTCGATGCCTCTCTCTCGATGCCTCTCTCTCGATGCCTCTCTCTCGATGCCTCTCTCTCGATGCCTCTCTCTCGATGCCTCTCTCTCGATGCCTCTCTCTCGATGCCTCTCTCTCGATGCCTCTCTCTCTCGATGCCTCTCTCTCTCGATCCCTCTCTCTCTCGATCCCTCTCTCTCTCGATCCCTCTCTCTCTCGATCCCTCTCTCTCTCGATCCCTCTCTCTCTCGATCCCTCTCTCTCTCGATCCCTCTCTCTCTCGATCCCTCTCTCTCTCGATCCCTCTCTCTCTCGATCCCTCTCTCTCTCGATCCCTCTCTCTCTCGATCCCTCTCTCTCTCGATCCCTCTCTCTCTCGATCCCTCTCTCTCTCGATCCCTCTCTCTCTCGATCCCTCTCTCTCTCGATCCCTCTCTCTCTCGATCCCTCTCTCTCTCGATCCCTCTCTCTCTCGATCCCTCTCTCTCTCGATCCCTCTCTCTCTCTCTCGATCCCTCTCTCTCTCTCTCGATCCCTCTCTCTCTCTCTCGATCCCTCTCTCTCTCTCTCGATCCCTCTCTCTCTCTCTCGATCCCTCTCTCTCTCTCTCGATCCCTCTCTCTCTCTCTCGATCCCTCTCTCTCTCTCTCGATCCCTCTCTCTCTCTCTCGATCCCTCTCTCTCTCTCTCGATCCCTCTCTCTCTCTCGATCCCTCTCTCTCTCTCTCGATCCCTCTCTCTCTCTCTCGATCCCTCTCTCTCTCTCTCGATCCCTCTCTCTCTCTCTCGATCCCTCTCTCTCTCTCTCGATCCCTCTCTCTCTCTCTCTCTCGATCCCTCTCTCTCTCTCTCTCTCGATCCCTCTCTCTCTCTCTCTCTCGATCCCTCTCTCTCTCTCTCTCTCGATCCCTCTCTCTCTCTCTCTCTCGATCCCTCTCTCTCTCTCTCTCTCGATCCCTCTCTCTCTCTCTCTCTCGATCCCTCTCTCTCTCTCTCTCTCGATCCCTCTCTCTCTCTCTCTCTCGATCCCTCTCTCTCTCTCTCGATCTCTCTCTCGATCCCTCTCTCTCTCGATCCCTCTCTCTCTCGATCCCTCTCTCTCTCTCTCTCTCTCTCTCGATCCCTCTCTCTCTCTCTCTCGATCCCTCTCTCTCTCTCTCTCGATCCCTCTCTCTCTCTCTCGATCCCTCTCTCTCTCGATCCCTCTCTCTCTCGATCCCTCTCGATCCCTCTCTCTCTCGATCACTCTCTCTCTCGATCCCTCTCTCTCTCTCTCTCGATCCCTCTCTCTCTCTCTCGATCCCTCTCTCTCTCGATCCCTCGATCCCTCTCTCTCTCGATCCCTCGATCCCTCGATCCCTCTCTCTCTCTCTCGATCCCTCGATCCCTCTCTCTCTCTCAATCCCTCGATCCCTCTCTCTCTCTCGATCCCTCGATCCCTCTCTCTCGATCCCTCGATCCCTCTCTCTCTCTCTCGATCCCTCGATCCCTCGATCCCTCTCTCTCTCGATCCCTCGATCCCTCTCTCTCTCTCTCGATCCCTCGATCCCTCTCTCTCTCTCTCCATCCCTCGATCCCTCTCTCTCTCTCTCTCGATCCCTCTCTCTCGATCCCTCGATCCCTCGATCCCTCTCTCTCTCTCTCGATCCCTCGATCCCTCTCTCTCTCTCGATCCCTCGATCCCTCTCTCTCTCTCGATCCCTCGATCCCTCTCTCTCTCTCTCGATCCCTCTCTCTCTCGATCCCTCGATCCCTCTCTCTCTCTCTCGATCCCTCTCTCTCTCTCTCTCGATCCCTCGATCCCTCTCTCTCTCTCTCGATCCCTCGATCCCTCTCTCTCTCTCTCGATCCCTCGATCCCTCTCTCTCTCTCTCGATCCCTCGATCCCTCTCTCTCTCTCTCGATCCCTCTCTCTCTCTCTCGATCCCTCTCTCTCTCTCTCGATCCCTCGATCCCTCTCTCTCTCGATCCCTCGATCCCTCTCTCTCTCTCTCGATCCCTCGATCCCTCTCTCTCTCTCGATCCCTCGATCCCTCTCTCTCTCTCGATCCCTCGATCCCTCTCTCTCTCGATCCCTCGATCCCTCGATCCCTCTCTCTCTCGATCCCTCGATCCCTCTCTCTCTCGATCCCTCGATCCCTCTCGATCCCTCTCTCGATCCCTCTCGATCCCTCTCTCGATCCCTCTCGATCCCTCTCTCGATCCCTCTCTCGATCCCTCTCTCGATCCCTCTCTCGATCCCTCTCTCGATCCCTCTCTCGATCCCTCTCTCGATCTCTCTCGATCTCTCTCGATCACTCTCTCGATCTCTCTCGATCCCTCTCTCGATCTCTCTAGATCCCTCTCTCGATCCCTCTCTCGATCCCTCTCTCGATCCCTCTCTCGATCCCTCTCTCGATCCCTCTCTCGATCCCTCTCTCGATCCCTCTCTCGATCTCTCTCGATCCCTCTCTCGATCTCTCTCGATCCCTCTCGATCTCTCTCGATCCCTCTCTCGATCTCTCTCGATCCCTCTCTCGATCTCTCTCGATCCCTCTCTCGATCTCTCTCGATCCCTCTCTCGATCTCTCTCGATCCCTCTCTCGATCTCTCTCGATCCCTCTCTCGATCTCTCTCGATCCCTCTCTCGATCTCTCTCGATCCCTCTCTCGATCTCTCTCGATCCCTCTCTCGATCTCTCTCGATCCCTCTCTCGATCTCTCTCGATCCCTCTCTCGATCTCTCTCGATCCCTCTCTCGATCTCTCTCGATCCCTCTCTCGATCTCTCTCGATCCCTCTCTCGATCCCTCTCGATCCCTCTCTCGATCCCTCTCGATCCCTCTCTCGATCCCTCTCGATCCCTCTCGATCCCTCTCGATCCCTCTCTCGATCCCTCTCGATCCCTCTCTCGATCCCTCTCTCGATCTCTCTCGATCCCTCTCTCGATCTCTCTCGATCCCTCTCTCGATCTCTCTCGATCCCTCTCTCGATCTCTCTCGATCCCTCTCTCGATCCCTCTCTCGATCCCTCTCTCGATCCCTCTCTCGATCCCTCTCTCGATCCCTCTCTCGATCCCTCTCTCGATCCCTCTCTCGATCCCTCTCTCGATCCCTCTCTCGATCTCTCTCGATCCCTCTCTCGATCGATCTCGATCCCTCTCTCGATCGATCTCGATCCCTCTCTCGATCGATCTCGATCCCTCTCTCGATCGATCTCGATCCCTCTCTCGATCGATCTCGATCCCTCTCTCGATCGATCTCGATCCCTCTCTCGATCGATCTCGATCCCTCTCTCGATCCCTCTCTCGATCGATCTCGATCCCTCTCTCGATCCCTCTCTCGATCGATCTCGATCCCTCTCTCGATCCCTCTCTCGATCGATCTCGATCCCTCTCTCGATCCCTCTCTCGATCGATCTCTCTCGATCTCGATCCCTCTCTCGATCGATCTCTCTCGATCTCGATCCCTCTCTCGATCGATCTCTCTCGATCTCGATCCCTCTCTCGATCGATCTCTCTCGATCTCGATCCCTCTCTCGATCGATCTCTCTCGATCTCGATCCCTCTCTCGATCGATCTCTCTCGATCTCGATCCCTCTCTCGATCGATCTCTCTCGATCCCTCTCTCGATCGATCTCTCTCGATCTCGATCCCTCTCTCGATCGATCTCTCTCGATCGATCCCTCTCTCGATCCCTCTCTCGATCGATCCCTCTCGATCTCGATCCCTCTCTCGATCGATCTCTCTCGATCGATCTCTCTCGATCTCGATCCCTCTCTCGATCGATCTCGATCCCTCTCTCGATCGATCTCGATCCCTCTCTCGATCGATCTCAATCCCTCTCTCGATCGATCTCGATCCCTCTCTCGATCGATCTCGATCCCTCTCTCGATCGATCTCGATCTCGATCCCTCTCTCGATCGATCTCTCTCGATCCCTCTCTCGATCGATCTCTCTCGATCTCGATCCCTCTCTCGATCGATCTCTCTCGATCGATCCCTCTCTCGATCCCTCTCTCGATCGATCCCTCTCGATCTCGATCCCTCTCTCGATCGATCTCTCTCGATCGATCTCTCTCGATCTCGATCCCTCTCTCGATCGATCTCGATCCCTCTCTCGATCGATCTCGATCCCTCTCTCGATCGATCTCGATCCCTCTCTCGATCGATCTCGATCCCTCTCTCGATCGATCTCGATCTCGATCCCTCTCTCGATCGATCTCGATCTCGATCCCTCTCTCGATCGATCTCGATCCCTCTCTCGATCGATCTCGATCCCTCTCTCGATCGATCTCGATCCCTCTCTCGATCGATCTCGATCCCTCTCTCGATCGATCTCGATCCCTCTCTCGATCGATCTCGATCCCTCTCTCGATCGATCTCGATCCCTCTCTCGATCGATCTCGATCCCTCTCTCGATCGATCTCGATCCCTCTCTCGATCGATCTCGATCCCTCTCTCGATCGATCTCGATCCCTCTCTCGATCTATCTCGATCTCGATCCCTCTCTCGATCGATCTTGATCCCTCTCTCGATCGATCTCGATCCCTCTCTCGATCGATCTCGGTCCCTCTCTCGATCGATCTCGATCTCGATCCCTCTCTCGATCGATCTCGATCCCGATCCCTCTCTCGATCGATCTCGATCCCTCTCTCGATCGATCTCGATCCCTCTCTCGATCGATCTCGATCCCTCTCTCGATCGATCTCGATCCCTCTCTCGATCGATCTCGATCCCTCTCTCGATCGATCTCGATCCCTCTCTCGATCGATCTCGATCCCTCTCTCGATCGATCTCGATCCCTCTCTCGATCGATCTCGATCCCTCTCTCGATCGATCTCGATCTCGATCCCTCTCTCGATCGATCTCGATCTCGATCCCTCTCTCGATCGATCTCGATCTCGATCCCTCTCTCGATCGATCTCGATCCCTCTCTCGATCGATCTCGATCCCTCTCTCGATCGATCTCGATCCCTCTCTCGATCGATCTCGATCCCTCTCTCGATCGATCTCGATCCCTCTCTCGATCGATCTCGATCCCTCTCTCGATCGATCTCGATCCCTCTCTCGATCGATCTCGATCCCTCTCTCGATCGATCTCGATCCCTCTCTCGATCGATCTCGATCCCTCTCTCGATCCCTCTCTCGATCGATCTCTCTCGATCTCGATCCCTCTCTCGATCGATCTCTCTCGATCTCGATCCCTCTCTCGATCGATCTCTCTCGATCTCGATCCCTCTCTCGATCGATCTCTCTCGATCTCGATCCCTCTCTCGATCGATCTCTCTCGATCTCGATCCCTCTCTCGATCGATCTCTCTCGATCTCTCTCGATCTCGATGCCTCTCTCGATCGATCTCTCTCGATCTCGATCCCTCTCTCGATCGATCTCTCTCGATCTCGATCCCTCTCTCGATCGATCTCGATCCCTCTCTCGATCGATCTCGATCTCGATCCCTCTCTCGATCGATCTCGATCCCTCTCTCGATCGATCTCGATCCCTCTCTCGATCGATCTCGATCTCGATCCCTCTCTCGATCGATCTCGATCCCTCTCTCGATCGATCTCGATCCCTCTCTCGATCGATCTCGATCTCGATCCCTCTCTCGATCGATCTCGATCCCTCTCTCGATCGATCTCGATCCCTCTCTCGATCGATCTCGATCCCTCTCTCGATCGATCTCGAGCTCGATCCCGAGCTCGATCCCTCTCTCGATCGATCTCGATCCCTCTCTCGATCGATCTCGATCCCTCTCTCGATCGATCTCGATCCCTCTCTCGATCGATCTCGATCCCTCTCTCGATCGATCTCGATCCCTCTCTCGATCGATCTCGATCCCTCTCTCGATCGATCTCGATCCCTCTCTCGATCGATCTCGATCCCTCTCTCGATCGATCTCTCTCGATCTCGATCCCTCTCTCGATCGATCTCTCTCGATCTCGATCCCTCTCTCGATCGATCTCTCTCGATCTCGATCCCTCTCTCGATCTCTCTCGATCCCTCTCTCGATCTCTCTCGATCCCTCTCTCGATCCCTCTCGATCCCTCTCTCGATCCCTCTCTCGATCCCTCTCTCGATCCCTCTCTCGATCCCTCTCTCGATCCCTCTCTCGATCCCTCTCTCGATCCCTCTCTCGATCCCTCTCTCGATCCCTCTCTCGATCCCTCTCTCGATCCCTCTCTCGATCCCTCTCTCGATCCCTCTCTCGATCCCTCTCTCGATCTCTCTCGATCCCTCTCTCGATCTCTCTCGATCCCTCTCTCGATCTCTCTCGATCCCTCTCTCGATCTCTCTCGATCCCTCTCTCGATCTCTCTCGATCCCTCTCTCGATCTCTCTCGATCCCTCTCTCGATCTCTCTCGATCCCTCTCTCGATCTCTCTCGATCCCTCTCTCGATCTCTCTCGATCCCTCTCTCGATCGATCTCGATCCCTCTCTCGATCGATCTCGATCCCTCTCTCGATCCCTCTCTCGATCGATCTCTCTCGATCTCGATCCCTCTCTCGATCGATCTCTCTCGATCTCGATCCCTCTCTCGATCGATCTCTCTCGATCTCGATCCCTCTCTCGATCGATCTCTCTCGATCTCGATCCCTCTCTCGATCGATCTCTCTCGATCTCGATCCCTCTCTCGATCGATCTCTCTCGATCTCGATCCCTCTCTCGATCGATCTCTCCTCGATCTCGATCCCTCTCTCGATCGATCTCGATCCCTCTCTCGATTGATCTCTCTCGATCCCTCTCTCGATCGATCTCTCTCGATCTCGATCCCTCTCTCGATCGATCTCTCTCGATCGATCCCTCTCTCGATCCCTCTCTCGATCGATCCCTCTCGATCTCGATCCCTCTCTCGATCGATCTCTCTCGATCGATCTCTCTCGATCTCGATCCCTCTCTCGATCGATCTCGATCCCTCTCTCGATCGATCTCGATCCCTCTCTCGATCGATCTCGATCCCTCTCTCGATCGATCTCGATCTCGATCCCTCTCTCGATCGATCTCGATCCCTCTCTCGATCGATCTCGATCTCGATCCCTCTCTCGATCGATCTCGATCCCTCTCTCGATCGATCTCGATCCCTCTCTCGATCGATCTCGATCCCTCTCTCGATCAATCTCGATCCCTCTCTCGATCGATCTCGATCCCTCTCTCGATCGATCTCGATCCCTCTCTCGATCGATCTCGATCCCTCTCTCGATCGATCTCGATCTCGATCCCTCTCTCGATCGATCTCGATCCCTCTCTCGATCGATCTCGATCCCTCTCTCGATCGATCTCGGTCCCTCTCTCGATCGATCTCGATCTCGATCCCTCTCTCGATCGATCTCGATCCCGATCCCTCTCTCGATCGATCTCGATCCCTCTCTCGATCGATCTCGATCCCTCTCTCGATCGATCTCGATCCCTCTCTCGATCGATCTCGATCCCTCTCTCGATCGATCTCGATCCCTCTCTCGATCGATCTCGATCCCTCTCTCGATCGATCTCGATCTCGATCCCTCTCTCGATCGATCTCGATCTCGATCCCTCTCTCGATCGATCTCGATCTCGATCCCTCTCTCGATCGATCTCGATCCCTCTCTCGATCGATCTCGATCCCTCTCTCGATCGATCTCGATCCCTCTCTCGATCGATCTCGATCCCTCTCTCGATCGATCTCGATCCCTCTCTCGATCGATCTCTCTCGATCTCGATCCCTCTCTCGATCGATCTCTCTCGATCTCGATCCCTCTCTCGATCGATCTCTCTCGATCTCGATCCCTCTCTCGATTGATCTCTCTCGATCTCGATCCCTCTCTCGATCGATCTCTCTCGATCTCGATCCCTCTCTCGATCGATCTCTCTCGATCTCGATCCCTCTCTCGATCGATCTCTCTCGATCTCGATCCCTCTCTCGATCGATCTCTCTCGATCTCTCTCGATCTCGATGCCTCTCTCGATCGATCTCTCTCGATCTCGATCCCTCTCTCGATCGATCTCTCTCGATCTCGATCCCTCTCTCGATCGATCTCGATCCCTCTCTCGATCGATCTCGATCTCGATCCCTCTCTCGATCGATCTCGATCCCTCTCTCGATCGATCTCGATCCCTCTCTCGATCGATCTCGATCCCTCTCTCGATCGATCTCGATCCCTCTCTCGATCGATCTCGATCCCTCTCTCGATCGATCTCGATCTCGATCCCTCTCTCGATCGATCTCGATCCCTCTCTCGATCGATCTCGATCCCTCTCTCGATCGATCTCGATCCCTCTCTCGATCGATCTCGAGCTCGATCCCTCTCTCGATCGATCTCGATCCCTCTCTCGATCGATCTCGATCCCTCTCTCGATCGATCTCGATCCCTCTCTCGATCGATCTCGATCCCTCTCTCGATCGATCTCGATCCCTCTCTCGATCGATCTCGATCCCTCTCTCGATCGATCTATCTCGATCTCGATCCCTCTCTCGATCGATCTCTCTCGATCTCGATCCCTCTCTCGATCGATCTCTCTCGATCTCGATCCCTCTCTCGATCGATCTCTCTCGATCTGGATCCCTCTCTCGATCGATCTCTCTCGATCTCGATCCCTCTCTCGATCGATCTCTCTCGATCTCGATCCCTCTCTCGATCGATCTCTCTCGATCTCGATCCCTCTCTCGATCGATCTCTCTCGATCTCGATCCCTCTCGATCGATCTCTCTCGATCTCGATCCCTCTCTCGATCGATCTCTCTCGATCTCGATCCCTCTCTCGATCCCTCTCTCGATCGATCTCTCTCGATCTCGATCCCTCTCTCGATCGATCTCTCTCGATCGATCTCGATCCCTCTCGATCGATCTCGATCTCGATCCCTCTCTCGATCGATCTCGATCTCGATCCCTCTCTCGTTCGATCTCGATCTCGATCCCTCTCTCGATCGATCTCGATCCCTCTCTCGATCGATCTCGATCTCGATCCCTCTCTCGATCGATCTCGATCCCTCTCTCGATCGATCTCGATCCCTCTCTCGATCGATCTCGATCCCTCTCTCGATCGATCTCGATCCCTCTCTCGATCGATCTCGATCCCTCTCTCGATCGATCTCGATTCCTCTCTCGATCGATCTCGATCTCGATTCCTCTCTCGATCGATCTCGATCTCGATCCCTCTCTCGATCGATCTCGATCCCTCTCTCGATCGATCTCGATCCCTCTCTCGATCGATCTCGATCTCGATCCCTCTCTCGATCGATCTCGGTCCCTCTCTCGATCGATCTCGATCCCTCTCTCGATCGATCTCGATCCCTCTCTCGATCGATCTCGATCCCGATCCCTCTCTCGATCGATCTCGATCCCGATCCCTCTCTCGATCGATCTCGATCCCTCTCTCGATCGATCTCGATCCCTCTCTCGATCGATCTCGATCCCTCTCTCGATTGATCTCGATCCCTCTCTCGATCGATCTCGATCCCTCTCTCGATCGATCTCGATCTCGATCCCTCTCTCGATCGATCTCGATCCCTCTCTCGATCCCTCTCTCGATCGATCTCGATCCCTCTCTCGATCGATCTCGATCCCTCTCTCGATCGATCTCGATCTCGATCCCTCTCTCGATCGATCTCGATCCCTCTCTCGATCGATCTCGATCTCGATCCCTCTCTCGATCGATCTCGATCTCGATCCCTCTCTCGATCGATCTCGATCCCTCTCTCGATCGATCTCGATCCCTCTCTCGATCGATCTCGATCCCTCTCTCGATCGATCTCGATCCCTCTCTCGATCGATCTCGATCCCTCTCTCGATCGATCTCGATCTCGATCCCTCTCGATCTCGATCCCTCTCGATCTCGATCTCGATCCCTCTCGATCTCGATCTCGATCCCTCTCGATCTCGATCTCGATCCCTCTCGATCTCGATCTCTCTCGATCTCGATCTCTCTCGAACTCGATCTCGATCTCGATCTCGATCTCTCTCGAACTCGATCTCTCGATCTCTCTCTCGATCTCTCTCGATCTTTCTCTCGATCTCTCTCGATCTCTCTCGATCTCTCTCTCTCTCTCGATCTCTCTCTCGATCTCTCTCTCGATCTCTCGATCTCTCTCTCGATCTCTCTCTCTCTCTCGATCTCTCGATCTCTCTCTCTCTCTCGATCTCTCTCTCAATCTCTCTCTCTCTCTCGATCTCTCTCTCGATCTCTCTCTCTCGATCTCTCGATCTCTCTCTCTCTCTCGATCTCTCTCTCGATCTCTCTCTCTCTCTCGATCTCTCTCTCTCGATCTCTCTCTCTCTCTCGATCTCTCTCTCTCGATCTCTCTCTCTCGATCTCTCTCTCTCTCTCGATCTCTCTCTCTCTCGATCTCTCTCTCTCTCTCTCTCTCTCGATCTCTCTCTCTCTCTCGATCTCTCTCTCTCTCTCGATCTCTCTCTCTCTCTCGATCTCTCTCTCGATCTCTCGATCTCTCTCTCGATCTCTCTCTCTCTCTCGATCTCTCTCTCTCTCTCGATCTCTCTCTCTCTCTCGATCTCTCTCTCTCTCTCGATCTCTCTCGATCTCTCTCTCTCTCGATCTCTCTCTCTCTCGATCTCTCTCTCTCGATCTCTCTCTGTTAGGTTCATCCAATTGTAGGTTTATCCTTAGGTTTTTCCAATTCAGCTTTCAATAAAAAAGGCATCTGTAGTCACATCATCATTTAATTCTTGCAAGAAGAGAATACATCCGGCCGCTCGCCCCACAAGATTATTCTAAAGAGCGGCATTATGTCCTGCCCATTTAAGGCTTCAAATCAAAACAATTACAAGGTTATCGATTCCAATTGCGTAAGCAAGAAACAAAACAATTCCATAATCAAGCAAACCTAGCGTCAACCTAGCGTCACAAATTAAAACAATATGCGAGTAATCGATCCAATTGCGTAAGCAAGAAACAAAACAATTCCATATCAAACGTCACAAAGGAAAAACAAATATGCGAGTTGATTGATAGCCATCCGCTGAGCCAACAACAATTTAAGCGTCCTTCACCGATCTTCATTGCGAACTTGCATCTGGGGAAAGGGTTGAGGTGTATCTTCCAGTACTCAGTCCTCGGAGCAAGAACTCAGTGTATTGTTTTATGTCCTTGCGAACTTGTATCTCTCGCTGGACCCAGCTGTCCTGGAGGGCGACCTTGGCGTAAGCGTTTGTCTTCACATATTAATTCAACTCTAACATAAAAGCGATCAACACATATATATATATATATATATATTGTTTAATATAGTTACACATTTAGGATGAGCATTACTATTCCTAATAAGCAAATATATTGATTAATATAGTAAGCATGTATATTATAAGGCTTTATATTCATTGCAAACACATTTATAATAATGATTACTCCAACATTCCCCCCTATATTATAAATTTGCACATGATCGCCTTAATAAAACTTCCTTTCAGCTTTATTCCATTAATTCACTGCTGCTGTCAGCACGTTTCATTAGTAGGGGATATAATTCATGCAATTTAGAATTTGTAGGGGCAATCGCAGTGGTCATAAGTCGGCTTATCAAAGATCTTAAGCAGGGAATAATACAACACCCACATAATGTCAAAATCGTAGCAAAAAGGGCTACGGAAAATGCAACAAATTGGGCCAAATCCAAAGGGCTTATGCCACCAGCTCCAGGCGGATTCTCTGACTCCAGAATGCTTCTTCATATTGCGGTTGAGGGTCTGCAGGCCACATATGGCTTGGGTGAGGGACCCACCGGGTGACGTGTTGTTCGGTATGAAGGTGCAACATTGATCTCCAAACATTGCACACATGCCCCCTTGCTCCGCAAGCAGCATATCAACTGCTATGCGATCCTGGAACGCCATAAGACTGGTGGCTGCCAATTGTTCCTTTATCGCCACAAATCCCTGTTCGGTATAATTTCCAAGTTTTTGGACATTGTAATGCAGGTAATTTATCCAATCAACATTTTTGTTTGGAGTAATTAAAAGAAAAATATACTCC